>NC_043990.1:20087198-20179698 GCF_902150065.1 Myripristis murdjan | reverse complement strand
CTGGTCTGACAGTGCTCACTGTGCTTGCGACCAGCCGATGATGACACAGACATCTGTAATGTGAGCTACCTGTGACTCCATCAGTGATTGAGTACGTGCTGTGTCTAACCGGTTGCCTCTCCTCTCACGGCTCTGTGTGCGCTCCCCGGAAGGCAGGCGCTAGAATAATCTTGTCCTCGTCGGCCACCGTATGATGTCGTGGCGTTTGCTGATACTCACTGGTTGTGGTAGCTACCGTTATCCGGCTTTCAGTTTTGGCATTAAATTGGAGTAAACTATTGTTGCCACAACACAAGGTGTACCACCGGGGTCCTAGTGTGTTATTTACGTGAAAATGAGGCGCGCCGGTTTAGGTAAGAGACCAGTTTCTGTCCTGTTTTCTGCTAACTTAGCGCTAGCTAGCTAACGTTATAATTGAAGTCAGTGAGTACTGGCACAGTTCAGGCCTCCTAGGTGTGTTTACGTCAGATACATGCTAACGTTACAAATGAGAGCAAGCTACATTAATTGTCGTTGTGTTTGGAAACAGGTGAGGGGAGCTCTGGGCATTATGTGGCCAGTGGATACAGTGTGTATGAGGAGGAGAATGAGCAGCTACAGGAGGGGCTGAGAGCCAAAGTCAACGCTTTGAAAAGTGTAAGTGTCTTTGGGCCAGCCAGCAACAAACATCGGTTATGTAACAATAATCCACTAAATGTGTTTACTAGTGTCTTCCATACTGTCTTGTGTTGTTGTGTTAACACCCTTGTTGATGTTTCCAGCTGTCAATTGACATCGGAACGGAAGTCAAATACCAGAACAAAATGATAGACGAAATGGTGAGCTGACTCTTGTCTTGCATAACACTGTGATGAATTAGCATATATCGCTGCCGAGCATGTGTTTCTGTTCCCTGCACAACACAGCAGTGCGAGCAGGACTTTGAACTTCCTCTCCCTCTCTCCCAAACTAGGACACGGACTTTGACTCGACGGGGGGTCTGCTCGGCGCCACCATCGGCAGAGTCAAGCAGCTCTCCAGAGGCAGCCAAACCAAACTCCTGTGCTACATGCTGCTCTTCTGTTGCTTCGTTTTTTTCGTCCTGTACTGGTTCATCAAGCTGAGGTGACAGGAGAAAGTTATTGGACTTCCCCTGGAGCTCCACCGCTTCCCACCCAGCTCTGTGCCATGACCACGCATCTCTGGATCAGGCCAATATGATGATGATGACGATGATGATGATGATTATAATGATAGTTCTGGGATTTTTTTGAAGCATTTCAGGTCAGGATGAGTGCTCAAATGTCTCTGAGTAGCTCATAGTGACCCGAATGATAAGACTGATATTTAACAAGTGCTCCTACTCTGAGAGGCTTGATAAATAAGGCCCAGTGATAAAGCTGGTTTAGGAAAGTACACAGTGTAAGATCACCTGATGACAATGTGCAGTTGGGGATGTATATAAAGAAGTAGACACTGCCAATCTGGGGCTGTTTTAGGCAACAGTCTACACAGCACACATCCATGTGAACTGACTCACCATATAACAGATCTGTCACCTGTTGTGCGATGCTGCATGATGAAGGGGATACGTTGATAGTTTGTCATAGGGTGTGGCTTACATTTGATCAATGTATCATGGTATGTATGAAACTTGGAATCTAATCTGTTTAGATTTTTTAAAAATCTGTTGGCATCCACAGAAACACTTGGCTGCAGTGTACTCATCCCCCATTGTTTCAACTTTGTTGTAAAAATGTTTTTTTTTTCTAATGTAAATAAAATTTATGTTCTCAATTTAACCTCTCCCTAAAAAAAGTGTAAATCATGTGCATTATGCATTAATTGCCTCAATGGCTTTCTTAATGACAGAGATAAGTCAGTATCTTTGCTGAAGATTTTATTTGATACTGTACATTACAACTGTACATACTATTGATAGTTTTCCTGAGACTATCCTAGAAATTGGCCTTCACATTACATCATACAAACGTGATTACTAAAATGCAGTTACTGAAAATAGCAGAACACAAATTGACAGATATTGTCACTTAAATAGCCAAGAAGAGGAAATGATTCACGCTGTAATGTGGTGTATATTTACATAAGCCACGATTAGAACTGACCATTGTACTGTATGAACAGGCATCATTATAGATCAAATGCAACATGCACAATTTCACCAAAATGGCATATGAGTTTAGTAACTGCACTTAAGGTGATTTGTTTCGTAATTTAATGTGAACACACTATGCTTTGCGTCATGATATCACTTCCTGGGTTGGGCACTGATGACATCACTTCTTGGGCAGCATGTCCATGTACTTGCAGATGATTCCCAGCATTACCTCATCAGCCCCTCCGCCAATGGATAATAATCTGGAATCCCTGCGGATTGGGGAAAACAAAATCAATACAAGTCACGTTCACTACACTATTAATTTATTTTCATGGCAGGACTTTGGTTTCTCTGAATGAAAGCAATTTATTTGTGCAATGAGCGCCTATCTTCTGATGCATTATCTGCCCCATCACTAGATGTCAGTGTGGCGTTAAATACGGCTGGGAGAATGTACATTTCAACACAGTATCATTTGACAACTTAGTTAGAGAGAGCAAGTGATGGAGCTCCCAGCATAGAAACTACACAACTGGAGACTGAACGCCAACTTATTCTATTTTCTCTCCTTTTTGTGACCCAGATGGATCATGGAAAGATTAAATTCAACCGTGAATTACTGTGAAAAAGTTTATCACTATATTAATGGCTGCAAATACTTGTGCAACATACTGTAACATCTGTTGAATATAACACTGCCAACAAAAATATAGTTATATTTTAGGTTGCAAACATAATGGCTTTTACAATCTGTTGTCACGCCAAAGACACACTGAAAGTTCAGAAACCATAATACCACACAATAGAACTGAAATGTTGAGTTTGACAAGTAAATTTCCTGTTCATTTTCTCATGTAGAATTTGATTATTAGCCATAGTAAGATAGACTTACCATGAGTACCAGATTCTGAAAAGAATGCATACTGAATGTTTCAGAATTATTATTATTATTATATTTATATATACTATGATATTTACATTTAAGGTATTATCAAATGTTTTATCCATTTCTCCATTTCATTTCCATGTATTTTTACAGACTTGAATTTTGAACTGCTTTGTTAAAATTACCTAATACGCTGAAAATGGCTAAAATAATACAGCTTTGTTTTTCACCACAATTTTTGTTAAAAAAAAAAATTGTGCATTGACCTTGGAAACATATAATATGCTCCTGTAGAAGCCATCAGTCAACCTCAGTCCAACTTTGTGGTTAATCGTTTAATTCCTGAATTCCTTGTGAAACACTACACTACTCACAAGCTTTAATGAGCTCCCAGTTGGTAACTGTTGGATCTGTGGTTCATGATTACACCAGTTAAAATCTTCAAACTCAATATTGGGACTTTCTGGCGTGTCTATGGACAAAATGAGGTGTATCCCTGGGATGCAGGCCACTGAAAAGGGCACGTTTCAGCTCTGTAGCCTCTCACCTGTAGAACCTGCTGACCAGGACATCGCTGGTGAAGCCCATGCCTCCCCAAAACTGGAGGCAGCTGTCGCCCAACTCCCTGGCCAGGCGGCCTGCCTTGAGCTTGGCCATGGATGCCAGCTTGGTCATATCATTGCCTTTGATGTACAAGGCTGCAGGGAACAAAGCACACATTGGGGGAGAGAAACAAAGGGAGGAGAAGTGACAAAAACAATAGGAGAGGAGCACGAGCAAAAGAAGTCACCTGCGGTAGGCTCCATTTCAGTACCAATCCCACCCTAACCTCCTCCAGTACATGTGATCAATTCAGCGACTTGCAGGAAATGATCCCACTAGAGTAACATGTTCTATGAACCGAGTGACACAGTTTCCCCTGTTTCACTGAGTGTACAATGATGATGGAACTGGCGCCTGGAGCTCGGCCCCAGTTGTTTGTGTGTTTGTGAGCCTGTGTGTGTGTGTGTCTGCCTGTGCCAAACACATGCAAAAGCTTTGATCTGTCTCTGGGCAAGCAGGTTGGACTTGAAGTGTTACCAGCTAAATTAATTCATTCAAAGCTGTTTGCTGCTGAAGTGGTTATGAGCGAAGCGAGGAAAGCACAAGACCTCTGACCTGCGCCCAACAGATGCACCCACTCAGCCGCATAATAAGTCAGAAACACTGTAGCCTAAAGCCTTTGGGTCGGGTTTTAATCACTTCAGAAAAGCTGGGTTTGTGACAGTGTGCCAGGTGGGTGAGGTTTCATTTTTTTTACAAGTGTGCCATTGTGCAGTTCATCCAATAACACACACACACACACACAACTACTGTTAGCAAAATTCCAGCAGGTACCAATAATACGTATCAACCACCATGTACGACTCTAACAATCTCTAGTATGTGCACTGAAATAACCTAATAACATCTAGAAACTATCACAACCCTACTATTGTGACCACCACTGCTGTTAGCACTGCAGCTACATCCACTGCTGCGTCTTAGTTTAGGGGCAATGTGGAAAATCTTGCCTCTTTCCTGGTCATTTTCTGGCTGAAGTCTTGTTTATCATAAGTCTACTGTAAGTTTATTGTAAGTCTTATTTTAGCCGATCTTTTCTCTTGGGCTGTGGGTATGTTCTAACTTCTGACCCACTTGTCAAATGTCAAACCATCTGGCTAAAATGATCCAGGCAGCCACTGTTATATATGCCCTTTCCCATTATGAACCCATCCCATCTTTTTCATACTATGTGTTATCCCTGTCCTTTACAGTCCGCCTTCTCAGCCCCGTTTGACATTTTTCCACCTCTGCTCTGTCACCTATCTCTATGAGGTGATTCCCACCTGTAGCGTTGTAGAGGAGGGAACGGAGCAGCTCGACCTCCGTCTGCAGCTCAGCCAGCTTGAAGTGGACGGACTGGTGGTAGAGGACTGGCATCTTGAAGATCTTCCTCTGCCGTGTGTAATCGATGGTCTCCTGAATGATGTTGTCCATCATGGTCAGAACTGGAGAGGCAAGGATACAACAAGGTGATGTGAAATTATTTTTAAAGAAATACTCCAACTTTTTAGGCACAATATCCAAGATGTTCGATAGCATTTTCACCTCTGTACGTCCAGTGGTTTGGTTCCTATGGGTAGCATTTCGTGTTAGCTTAGGATAAAGACTAAAACAGCTTTGGAGTTGCTGTAAAGGTTTAATATTTCACTTTGAAGGAGCCAGACTAGAATTCAAGTCTTTATGCTAAGTTAAAACAAAATGCTACCAATAGGAACTGAACTCCTCAGTCTTCGTAAGACAGAAAAAGGGTATTTTGCCCAAAACGTTGGCATATTCTTTTAACACCCTCACTGGATGCCAACACCATTCAAAGGCATTGCTGCTACTGAAACTACCTCAGCTGAATCAGTCAAGTCGAATCACTTTGGATTGCGCTGTTCTTTATCTTTCTTTCTACTTTTCTAGCTTAAGAATGTGTTTTGAGGACAGCTGTGGGGAACGATATTGTTAAATGGGAAAAAGTGTGTTTGCTTGTGTTTGTGTCTAATGATTTCATGCATGAAAGTCTAACAGGCCAGCCGGGCTAGCCAGTTCAATATGAAAACAAAGAACTAATTTGAAAGGATTAATGGCTTGAGTCACGATATGTGTGCTGTCTTTCTTTGGAAATGGGGGCTGACAGGAATTAATCAACATGTAAGTATCATTTACTGAACAGTAAATTCAGTGGGAAGGGGGCAGGATGTGAGCAAAGATGGGGCAAGTACAGTCAAGAGTGAAGAGGAGGCTCACTCACTATTGGCCACTGCCCAGAGCCTCTCTTCCTGGAACTGAAGCATCTGATAGGTGAAGCCCATGCCCTCCTGGCCAATGACATTCTTGCAGGGCACACGGACGTCATCGAAGAATATCTCAGCAGTGTCTGATGACCTCATACCGATTTTATCAATCTTGCGAGCAATGTGTACTCCTACAGCGGGAAAACCAAGGGTCATGATGTTAGTACTGGCAAGAGTGTGCATAATTACTAACGTCCATGTTTTGAAATGACAAACAACCTCTCGGCAGCAGACAAAGTGTTTCTGTGGAAAGCGGACACCAGCTGACACAGATTTTTCAGTAGAAACATTTTCTGTGTGCCCGTCAGAACTATAAAAAAACAAACCAACACACCAGGGGGGTTGGAACACAACGTTGCGAGGTATTAGACAGCCAGTGACTTTATACTTCCTGAATCCTGATTCATTTCCTTTTGTATTTTAGATTTTGCCGCAGAAAGAATGATATACTTTGTGACGATGAGATGCCATAAAGTCTCCAACTTGAGGATTGTAGATGAAGCCTAAACTTAAAAGCTGTGGCGGGGTCATATGAACAGCATGATATTTTACCCATGATAACGATGGTATCATGATACAGACAATTCTGTAATATGCCATATATAATCTGCTATTACACATGACAATATCTGAAACGGATAAAGAAAAATGTTTTCCTATGCACAGTGACTGCAACATGTGCATGACAGAACAGTTTCAGCTCAAGGCAGGGAACAAATACATCTCATCAGAAATCAAATGTGCCTCTGTGCAAATAAAGTTGAGGTTCAAATATTGACGCTTGGCACAAGTGTATTGTTAATATAGCACAAGAGAAAGTATCAGAATATATTATTTCAATATTTTGTCCCACCCCTGGACTGAACTGCCAAAAGCATGAAAGAAACATGAAATTGGATCACTGAATCTACTTGGTTCTTGGTTCACATCCTGAAAAATGAGCAGTTACATCTCACCCTAGGCTTAACCATTACACATTCAACTCCACCCAGGTGTTACTCAAGCAGAACAGCAGCGAGTCGGAGGCCAGTGAAAATGACTGTGAGCCAGTGTCACACGCATTACTCATCCTAGACACTTTAGTCCACGCCAAGCTCCAGGACGCAGTGAAGGGCAGTTGCAATTCACTCATGAATTGCACGCTTACTCCATGTTTTTTTGCCTGTTGAGTCTAAAAAGGTGCTCACTTCAATCGATACTCGGCAATTTTGACTCAAACACTTACAAATGATAATTCTCTGCTGAGAAATGTCTGTTGTCTCAGGGAAAGCAGTTCTACTGGACACATAAGTGAGAACAGTTTCACCCCACCTGGCAGGTTCATGGGCAGACAGATGAGAGATTTGTTCCTGTGTGGAGGTCCCTCACTGGTGTTGGCCAGCAGACACATCCAGTCGGCCTGGGTGCCGTTGGTTGTCCACATTTTCCCCCCGTTGATTACATACTCATCCCCTTTCTTCACCGCCTTCGTCAAAATACCTAAAATAAACACATGGGTAAATGTGAGCGAGATGAAAGGAAATGGGGAATGAAAGGGGATGAAAGAGTGTGAGGATGGATGGATGAAGGAACGAGAGAAGTCTGGCATTTGTAAACTTAAAGGCGTCAAAGAGGATAGTTCAACCAAAGAGATACTGCTCTGTGATCAGCCATACCACTCCAGGAGTCAAACACAATACAGTTATATTTCAATTTGGCTTCAGTCGTCCCCCACCTCACCTCCACCGACATTTATTATTTTTGTCCTATCAGAAGAAAAGAATTTCCCTCTCTTCTTGTATTGCAGATAAGGAGGTTATTAAAACCTGGTTTGAAGCCTTATCTTTCGATACGCTGAGTCTGGATCGCAATATTCAACCCCCTGAAAAAAACAAAACAAAACAAAACAAAACAAAAGTCTCTCATTTAAACTTCAGAAAAACAATGCAATGCAATTAATTGTATCAGTAGCTGTGACCTAAGGTGAAACCAGGCTGGAAAAAAAAAAAGGGCCTTATTTAATTTTCAATATCACTGTAGGTTCAAGGCTGAAAACAGCTATTGTTGCTGGAGCCACTACAGAAGGTATTTACCATCCATTTGAAAAAGTCTGATTATCACTGTGTCTGTTTTAGATGTATATACATTTTTTTTTATCCCTTTTAAGTGTACATGCTCAAGGATGAATTTCTCACTGCCCTTTGCCGGTAATACAAGTCTAGATGCTATTTTATTTATTCAGTTATCTATTTATCTATTTTTTACTTAGGAATGAACATTTTCGCTGGCATGGCATACCACAGACATAACTCCATTCATGTCTCTTATTGCACAATCCATGATACATCATTGATACTCTTGTTGAATAGCTATGTCATAACCCAGATTTTTGCTTGCTGTAAATGAGTTTTGCTTCTTAAATCCTCACCAGACACCAGTCCTCTATATTTTATTACTTTCTTTCATGCCTTCTCTTTTTACTGTATTTGACACCTTTTTCCTCTTACCCTGTATTATCTTCTTTTACACTCTACATTTCATTTCCCCACTTCTGAATGGAACAGTCTATGGTATTAAACCACACTTCTACGATTATAAATCAATACATACTTGTTCACAAAAAGCAGAGTACAGATGCAAACCATTAGCATTCATAATTCAATTCAGAAATCTGCATCTTTTTATGTATGCTGTACTTCTCTCTTGTGAGACTATTAATGCAAAACTCAGGGTCCTTTTTTATAGGCCAGAGTTGAGTGCTTATTCAAAATGGACCCTTAGGGGGCCGAAGGAAATTATATGATAATAAAAGACTAACAAGATGATGAAGGAGAGACGTACTTGATACATCAGAGCCGGCACCAACTTCACTAACGCCCAGGCAGGCCACTTTGTCTCCCATGATGGTGGGAAGGAGGAACTCTGTCTTTAGCTCATCTGAACCAAACCTGGAGACACACACACACACACACACACACACACACACACACACACACACACACACACCATGAAAACTGATGGTAGTGGCATACATCTAGACAAACCCCTCCTATAGCTAAGCTAGGAAACCTTCCCAGACCAAAAGTAAATTGGTTAATTCCAGACTTCTGTTTTTGGCGTGGAGAATGCACAGGAGGCTTGGGGAAAGTTGGTGCTGCCTACTTCACAAAACTTCAACATGAAAACAAAATTTGTCATGCTCTTATTTATTAACTCAAGATTTAGATAAACAGAAGCAGATTTTTAGGCTTTGAGTCAACTGAGATGTTGACTGTGCAAAACAGGCTGATGCTCAAAATCAGGAGGATGCCACTAATATTTTGTCCTTTTGGTGTACTCGTGATTGGCAGGTAATTAAACTGACAAGTGTGTAAATGCATGCATGGACATGTGCACATATGTTGTTTGTATCAGTGGCAAACCTCAAGCAACAGTAGAGCCTTCTTGAAGCTAATGATCTAATATTTTGGAAACTGCCAATGCCAAGTGTTGAAAGTCTGTGGTGCTACAATGTGAGCAGCAAGTCGGAACATGGGATTACATGTTTTAAAGCAACACTGCCGAACGTCTGAGGGAGTTTCAGTTCCACTGGGACGGATGGAGGGTGGCTTGTGCTGAAACTCCCACGGGATCCACCTTTTTTCTGCCCTGTTATTACTAAAGCCTTGTTTCAGGCTACTGTAGATCCCCTAATTAAACTCATGAGACAGTAGCTTTCAATTTCACTGAATTCCACGTTGTTTCACAACTTAAGCAGCTGTTTCATAGCAAAAGGCCATCACAACAGATTAAGGTCTACAAGGGAGGACACAGTTGCCACATTTTAATACTCTTCTCCACATACAGTATATTCACTTTCAACTGTTGCTTCAAAATGTGTTTTTTGTGAGACCTTTGGTGACTAACCGTGACACGGTAAAAAGCTATAAAAATTATCCTGTCGTGACTAATTGTCATCTCTGTCTTATCTTCTAGTCTACCTGGTGAGCCATAGTAATATAACCGCCAAGTTATGTAAGAATGACAAGACTAAAAAAAAAT
Source organism: Myripristis murdjan (assembly GCF_902150065.1). Classification (NCBI taxonomy): domain Eukaryota; kingdom Metazoa; phylum Chordata; class Actinopteri; order Holocentriformes; family Holocentridae; genus Myripristis; species Myripristis murdjan. Next base: position 20,169,830 of record NC_043990.1, on the reverse strand, counting down.
TTAAAAAAGTATCTATAAGAGGTTGTAGGAGAGTAAACAAATGGCTCACTTGACATGGCCCAAGGTAGGAATGCTGTAATGCTATTCTAATGTATTGACATGTATTAAGAATTTGCTTTGGGGAGTTGATATGGTACACATAACATACACTGACAACCAAGACACTGAACTAAAACACCGACAATATACTTAAAAACAATGACTGAAAACCTAATACATAACATGAAAGTCAAGAATGCATATTCTTGGTTTTGGCAGCTCATTGCCAATCCCATCAGACTATAAATGATTTTATTGTCATCTATCTAGTGGTGAGCATCCGTGCCAGTAGAGACCTGATTGCAGGAGGCTGCATGTGCTGCTGTGCTGTACCTGGACAATGCAGGAGTGGCCATGTCAGTCTGTACGCCGATGGCCATCGGGATGCCTCCACAACGGATGTTGCCGAGCTCCTCTGCCACCGCCACACTGTAGCTGTAGTCAAGGCCCAAGCCTCCATACTCTGCACAGGACATGACACACATTCCTTTAGTTTAACTTCAACAGCAACAGTCCAAGGTTGAAAGTTTACTTTGCACTGTGTGGGATATTCTTGTGAATAGATAAAGCATGCATTTGAACAGTGTAAAAGTCTACTACAAAGATGAAACAAATAGAAAAGAAAACGACTTAAAGACCCCATGAAATGGACACTTACTTTCTTGATTTTATGCAGTTCCTGTTGAAACAGGATGTTTGGGCGGGACATAATACAGGGAAGAATCACTGACATGTGAAAACCAATGGGATATCAGTTTGGGAGAGAAACGCAATTTTATTTGAAGGGATAGGTGGATACGAGAGGATGTTCAAAGATTTGAGAAACGTTTATTGGTTGAAATTTTAATTTACACCCACTCGTACAGGATGATTTATGATACTCTGTTTCATGAAGACTTTAAGTGAGTGAAAGTCACTTTGGATAAATATGCTGCATCACTACCTTACCACCTTAAACCAGCCATGCAAACCATGAGAGTACAGTGTCTCAAGCTTAAGTCCTCTTAACTCACACCACCCCTCTCTCTCTTTAATCCTTCATGCCATTCTCCTCTATATAATGCTCAAAAAAATACTGCCACATACACAAATGAGAACACACTATTACACATGCAATGTTCTGGTGGACTGATGCTTTTCTACTTGTGCATACACTCAAATTAATTGATATGGTATCAGTAATTGTGTTGCCTGCAAGTAAATCATAAAAAAGAGCTACTGGAAGCTCAGCAGATGAGGGCCATGTTATCTCAAATTGTTCTTGTTATATGAAACGGTTTTGATCTATTTCCATTTCCAACCCATTCAGTGTAAAAAGTAAAAAATGGATATCTAAAAATGTCATTACTGCACTCCCCTCAACCCCTCCCCTTGCATGTCAGGCATTTACAAAGACCCTAGGTCCTTAATGGAGTTGAACAGCACTTTATCAACCAGTGTAAAACTTCACTTTCCTACTGTCAGTTATTCTCACAAAGAGGCATGTTTTTGTCTTTCTTTTATTTTTTCTTCCATCATCTGTTGCAGCATCCATTGTGAAATGGCAGGCTTAGCTTCCATACTAATATACTTAAAGCTAAAGGACAATTTCCCTCTACTACTCTGTGAATTAATGCTAGCTAATGTAGCCCCTCTGCTTCTCTCAAGTCTTCTTTGGTAAACACACATCTCCCTTACTGACACAATAAATGATGAGAAACAGTCTTGCCGCAATGCAAAGCTGGCCAGTTTATGATCCTCCCGTGCTAGTTTTGCAAACGTAACCTGACAGTAATTCATTTGGGACAAAGCTCTCAATGATGATGACCAATCAGCCGAAAATGACAAAGCGCCGAACATTTGTGAAAATGTGTCATTTTCTCTGACTGAATATGTCAGCTGCTGGATAATGGATGCTAATACTGACTGGAGATGAATAACTATGAGCAAATTTAACACATGGATGCCTCCAGCCAAGCGGGTAAATGTCACCTGTCAAACTAGTTATTAAGTAATGGAAAGAACAGACAGGGAGACAGCAAAAAATAACAAAAAAAATGGAGACAGAAGGAGAAACAGATATGGTGGAAAAAAAGGCAAACAAGGCAGAGAGGGAGCCAAAAATAAGAGGAAACAGGCGCAGCTGTGCAGTGATAAGTCTGACAGTCCTGGAAACCCTGTGGTGGATATTGTGGACAGAGGGAAGCGCCGAGGTTTCTCCCACTTTAAGCAAAACAGCTGGCTCCGTGGTTCAACAAGCAAGCAGGAGAAAAGACAAGTAAACAAAATCCTGTCCCTCATTAATGTGTATCCTATATGCATATGTTTCTCCACTCTGAAGAGCAGATGTTCCTCTGCGTACACTCTCGTCGGGCGGCACTGGATGAAGATACAGTTTAGGCCTATAGGCCAGGGCATTGCTGTAGCACCGCAATGCTTTATTTACAACAATATTTTGTCACACATTTTACCTTTTTAAAAAATTGCAGCTTCTGCGATTTGAATATTACACTTGGCTATATTGCAATTCTGATGATATTTCGATATTTAATTTTTCAACCCTGCTCGCCACTGTGTCATCATTACAGTGTGGTGTAAAATATAACCCCAAAAGTCACCATATGAGCAATGACTTTGTGACTGAAACACTATTTGTTGTATTGCACTACTAAAAAAGAAATGACACAGAAAGAAACTGCCTGAGCGCATAAGTCTCTCCAACACTTTAACCGGCACGGCATTAATATCACAAATATTCAGCTCAATGGAAAATGGTGTGGGCTGCCAGTTCTATCTGTCAGGCTGGAGAGGAGGCCAATGCCAGAGTGTGAACTGTGCATACCACGCCGTCAGTGCAGAGGAAAACAGGCAGGGAGCCAACGGTCATCCCTGTCTTCTCCCTCACCTTGGTTGCCTTGGCAAAACTTCCTGTTCTTGTGTTTTGAAAAGCAATAATGCCTTTTCTTGTACAAGGAAAAGGGGTGGGGGATGATATGGGATCAGGGTGAGCACTATTTAAGGGGATATAGGGCTTTTAAGGCTGTAAACAGAAGTTCTAGCCTGGCTGCCGGTTGTAAAATTGCGGCAGAGTATACAGTTTCAAAGGGGAAGGCACCCCACATTGTTATGAAGTGACCATTCAATTCTCAAAAGATTAGGACTTAGAAATGCCTCTGGAGTTCAGGAAAACTCTTTCATCCCACCATAACCCAAAACATAAGAGAACTGCTCCATTGTTTATGTTTTTGTGCATATTTGATACCAAAACGTCACATTCAACACAGGCAATTAACCCTGTCACATTAACTCTATGGGTTATTATAGTCTTGGCATGAACCGGAGGGGTTTTATCCTTCCTCAGCCTAATCCTTAACATGAGTAAACAAAGTGGTCATCTATACAACTGCTCTAAGGCGAGTGCTGCAGTTTGCCAGATTATCAGTATTCATCGCTGCCAAAAGACAAACTCCAGGATATCAAATAACTAGGAAAAGTCGTCCGAAAATAAGCAAACTTCATGTTCTTAACCTGAGGCCAAGAGTTGATTTTTTGGTGCTTCTCACTTTAAAGGCTATTTTATGACAGATACATAGTAATATCCCAATTCATTATGAATGATCTGAGGAGCTGTATAAACTCCCACAAATGTCCTGCAGAGTGATATTATCACCTTGACTTCCTTTCTGATAAAGACAGGCTGTTTCTTTCCCTCCCCCTGATGAATCAGTCCTCCACTGGCCAGATCACTACAGTCCTAAAATTCAACCCAAACGTCTGAATCAATTCACATAACACGGTGCGGAATTCTCCGACAGCCTGCTCCGTCAGCCAGCGCAGAAAATTATCCAGCTGCACTTAGTATGAGAGTAATCACAAGACATGTAATTTCATTTCAAACATCAACATCAAATGTAGCCGAGAGTATTAGAAAAGGCTTGATTTCACAGCATGTCCATGTAAACAAACAAAACTTATCAATGAGAATACAAATAAAGTCCTCACTCATTAATAATTATTTATTTGTAATGTACTTTCCAAAGCATAGTTACAAAATGCTTCACATCACAGAATAAAAGGCAGAGACCAAGAAAACAGCGGCAATAAAACTACAGCACATAAATAAAGAAAAAAAAATAAGGAAAGTATGGTCACCACATTGACTCCAAAACTCATAGGGCTACTAGTTAATGAGAAGTGCTTAATAGGCCACAAAATGGATTTTCAAAGTGGAACAGGCTTTTACATATTGAATGGTTTAAATACTGTAGCATTATGTTACATATTGTAACACCACATCACAACATCCCAACAGTGTTGTGTTGGCTTTACACGTCATACCCAGTATCGATACTTATATAGTTTTACAGTGACGTCTCAAAGGTATTCCTCAGGCTGTAAATCATAGCAGGTAACTTTCCATGTGGTAACTTAGTGTGTCTTGACACAGCCTTTCGCTTGGCCCCCTCCTCCTCTCTAATCCTCCCGACTAATGCTTAAGGCTTGTGCACTCAGCACATTTTAATGCTCTCTCTCCCTCCCTCTTCTCTGACCTACAGATTTATGTGGGAATCTTCTTCGCAGGACCTTCTGTCCAAGATAGCTTGGTCACAGCTTTGTTCTTTTTGGCAGCAAATGTCAGAAGAGAGTCTTTTACTCTAAATCAACTAACAGCTTTTGATTTTGACACATTTAAGGTGCTTTGGTAATTAAGAGGAAAATTATGGTCAGTCAGTCAGGGGTGAGCCACTTTGTCTCTTTATTCCTGTGTGCTATCAAATTTAATGGTTTAGAGCACCACAAATCACATCTGATTATTGCATACTCTTGAGGAAGTAAATGTCTTATTATTGTGACAGTGTTACTAACTATGGATGTGCACACCTTCACTGCATACTTGTATACACTTTCCCCAATTCTCTTCACATACTCAGAATAAACTAATCACAAATGCAGTGTGGCACTGTACAGATACAGTATCTGTATTTGTCCCACTGACCCCAAGCCCCAACAGCAACACAGCTGGCTGCACATCTGGAAATGGGATATACTGTACAAACAGCTGTTGTGGGATGTTGACGTGACACCAGCACCCATGATCACTGCGGGAAAGCTGCTATACCAGGCTGGCTTTAATATATGCCTGTCAAGTATAACGGGAAATGAAAGGAAGACCAAGCTGTGAACAAAGCATGCCCAACCCCTCTCAAAGCTGGGATGGTAAAGACACACACAGACAACATATACAAACACACACACACACACACACACACACACACACACACACACACACACCCTTTAAGGAGAAGTCAGTTCATTCGGTTTGTAGAGTGCACTGTCTCTACATTAAACTGTCAGGTGGACTATCTCTACTGCCATCAGTTTAATCCACCTATTCCTTGGTTTTGGGCGAATTATTCTACCCACATCTTAAATTATGAATCTGAGTGATTGTTATTCATGAGATTCTCCTGGGATACAGCACAAAAAGTACAAAAATGCTATCCTCAAAAGCATGAGTGGTGTTTTCTTGGTTTGAAGACTATAATATTTATGTTAGCCATATGCCAAGGCCTTTTGAATTCCCAGATATGTGACTGATTTATCATGGGAGTTTCTGTAACTACAACAACATACATACATCACGAGGTCCAGCTGATCAGTCAGTGTTTATGTTTGCATGGATTAGCATTAGCAACTGAAGTTCCCAAGGAAAGAAATGGGCCAAGATCCATGCCACAAAAAGGGGCTTACATCTTTCCAGAATCATTTTCATTTTATGGACAGACAGTATCCTGCAGACACAAATCAAATATTTCCAGACTTTAAAATATTCTTTCAATCTCATAAGTTATTAGCCAAATGAAGGAAACTACAAATCAAATCTGACATATGCTAATACTGCAGACATTGTACATTTAAGGCATTTACTTTATCTAAGGTTTATGCCTGATGCTTTGAAGCAGTTTTTACTGAATTAACGTTTTATTGAAGTTTTAGGTGGAAAGCACAATCTGACAAGAAACTCTCATTTCCAGTGACTTAGAGTGGTGCACCGAGTCTGGCTTCTTGTCGTAAAGGTCGCCATCATCTGCCTGCAGGCTTATTATTTCCTCCAAATCCTTTCACAGAAAACAAGCCGTCTCAAAAGTGAATAGACCTCTAGTTCTAAAATCAAACAAGCCCTTTATCCTACCTCTGTGATCCAGGTGATACACAAAAACCCACTAGATTAATTAAATCCACATTATTGTCTAGAAGGAGCGATCTTCTGATCAAAGGGAGCGGGGCTAAAAAAAAACTTCACACTTATTAATAATGCCAGCCAAAGGCCCTGTTGGTTCATTCATCTTGCTCCCTTGCAGGGTCACAGGGGGGCTGGAGGTTTTCCCACCATCAATGCAACCCCGTGGACAGGCTGCTGGGCCACTGCAGGGCTAACACAGATCCAGGTGGACAGACAAATACATTCAGATTCACACCTAGGGGCATTTCACAGTCCCAAATCCACCTTAGTTGTCTTTGCACTGTGAGGAGGAAACTAGAGCACCCAAAGTAAGCCCATACAAATACTCAAACTCCACACAGAAAAGAGCCGGGAGCCGAACACCAGCTCTTCATGCTGTGAGGAGACCTCTCAAAGGCCCCGTTGAACATTTGTGCATGTTCTGGAGAAACTGTGAAAATGTTTCGCAGTTTTACACATCTTACCGACTGGTCTGTTGACCCCCAGAAAGCCAGCACTTCCCAGGATCTTGAAGATTCTGTGGGCAGGAAACAACCCCTCGGCCTCCCATTGGTCCACGTACGGGTTAATCTCCTGGTCGATGATCTATAGCACAAAGACAACAGGGGAGAAATATGACACGTGTGTATTTCTGCTATGTTTTTTAATTTTTGTATTATGAGTGATGATATAGTATTCCTGAAAGCAAAATGTGTGTGAATTTTGTAATTGTAAATGTGTGTGTGTGTGTGTGTGTTACTATTTTTACCTCAATGCCATACTAAACAATGAATGACAAACCGTCTTGCTATTCTACCTCCTATACTAATACGAGGAAATTGACTCACTATTGGGCGCAACCCAATGGATCTATTTGTGAATGGAGGTGAGAAGAAAAAAAAACATTTTTAGACATACACTGTCTTCCTGCTGCGTGGTGTGTATCTCTGCTTAAGTCTATGTAATCTATCTCTGGCAGACAGCTAGACGAGGGTTTACATATCAATGAATAGAGAGCGGGCTGAAAAAAAGTATGAAGTATGGTGAAAGCATAATATTGATGGCGAGTGCCATTATACATGGCATGCCATTTCCCAGATATATATTTTATCAGTCCCCTGTTGAACAGCCATCACCGCCTGGCGACATGCAGTTTATGACAGACTGCAGGCTGATAACACCGAGCCAGAGCCATGCCCTGCATTTCCCAAATCTTGTCATCTCATAGCAGAAAAATGTACAGGTTCCCTAAAAATGAGGCCAAACACAGAATTCAACAGTCACTGGTTGAGTTTCTTTGCTACTGTATAATACCTACATCTTCCAGTGCAATTACACTTCGCTCACACAGGGTTTCTGTTGGGGTTTGCCTCATACTAGTTTATGAAGGCCATTACCAATATTTTACACTGAGGCTGCTGATAGATAATATTGTGCCACTAATCAATTCAGTGCAGTGTTTCCCCCAGAATTTTATTCCTGAGCAGTGAAGAAGCCTCCAAGACCATCATGCAAAACTAAACACCTCACTGAAACCATTCAACCATACTTTTATTATTTCCAGGCTAGACTATTGTTATTTGTTGCACGCTGGAATGGGCCAGGCACTAATCGGTTGCACTGACTGGCACTTATACTGTCCACCTGTTGTTGGACTAGGCCCTGCTTATCTGTTGCACCTCTGTGTCCCATGTCGCTTGTGCAGCTTTTAGTAATTCGACCGGGAATTCTCAGCGGCAGCTCCCAAACTTTGGAATAGCCTACCCCTCAGCATCAGGTGGGCAAATTCACTTCCAGTTTTCAAGTCTCAATTAAAAACATATTTTTTTCCTCGCTGTCTTTTCTGGTTCAGATAAAATTTCAATTTTATGATTGTATTTATTATTAAAGACTTTGCTCTAATGGCCTCAATTGAGTTTATGGCTTAAGTTGTTTTTAACTTTATTTCAATGGCTTAATTTTAATTTAAATTTTTTATCTGATGTTGTATAACTTGTTTTAATTTTAACGTCTTAATTTGTTTTTAACTTTAACTTTATTTTGTTCTGTTTTTATTTGTCTGATATTGTGCAGCACATTCAGCAACAATTCAAGGTATTTAAATTTCCTATATAAACAACCTTCATGGTAACTTATTCATTCATTTTCAAACCATTTATCTTAATTAGGGGCGCTGGACATTGAAACTAAGACTAATAAAAATTTGGGGGGTTTAGAAGTCATCATACCTATTCAGTGGAAAAGTTTCAGCTACACTACTGCCTGTAAATGACGAATGAGTATAAAAAAAACGCTGACCAATAAAAACAAATAAAAGTTAAAGAAATAAAATGTCACTGAGGGTTTTAAGGGCAGATGTCATGGAACCGTTGCAGCTTTGTCAGGGAATTCTACACAGTAGTCTTCATCAGGGAGTGGAAATGTTTAAATTTCTCAATCTCATTCAAACAGCATTTGCTTCATCATTGTATGTCACTGCTGCCAGGTTTTCTGTGTCATGCACAAAACATTTATCGGGAGTAAAGAGGGGCTTTCTGAATGGATCCTCTCCCCTTTAATGGAAAAGAGCCAATAAGTGAACCTTATTGCAGTGACTCACTTGAAGCGCCTGGAACTGGTCCACAGATGGAAAAGCACTTACGGATGACCAGTCTGCTGAGGCACTCGCACAGTACCAGTTTTGCGGGAACTCCCATTGCTCTACAGAGATTAGGACATAAACCATGTAGCAGGAACACTCAACCTGCTTGGCCTGGGGGGCAGTTTTGAGAAGTGACCGAGGACATGGGCCAGTTGCCATACAAAAAAAAATTGAATTTGTATTAGATAAAACTGACTTATTATACTGACTTATTGGTGCAAGGATTGACAGTTGCCCTATATGGCAGATAAATCACATATTTCATAACACTTAACAGCTGTATTTTAGTTTTAAATGCTTTGGTTACATTTGAAAGAGTGAATACAACATTAAATATATAACTGGAACCTCTTCCATCCAGCAATCACTCAAATGTTAGTATGATTCATAAACAAAAACTGCTCCTACTGAGGACACAATGAGATACATCTTTATGCTCTTAGTGTGAAATACCCATTTACAGGATCAGAATTACCCTAATTTCTGCGTTTGCTGTCCTCACTCATCTTCACCGAGAGGTAAATCCGGTCACAGCAGCCCCGCACCCGCCAAGTGTACGTGAACTTTTTGTCAAAATCAAGTGTCACTGCTTCTGCACACTGCACAGATCACTGATAGGCTAATATACAACTACTCACTGATATTTTTAATCCCAGTGTTAATTTATTTTTTTGTCATTGTAAATTAGGTGAATTAGAAAATTGATGGCAGGCCACTCAGTAACTTCTGATTTGGCCCCGGGTCATAAGTTGAGTATGACTGCCTTGTAGGGTTACAGTGTGTGTGACATTTGCCAGCAGACTTTCTTTGAATAGCCATGGCCTGCAGCTTAGTAAACAATGTGGATGCTGGTAACATCTTCTGCCTGGAACAGTGGGGTTAGTCAAAAGGAAAGCTAGAACATGAATCCACAATGTACTCAGCCACAATTTGTTTTATTTTTATACCATCCTGTAAAATAATGGCATTTCATCTTTATGCAGCTGGTTATAGCTCATAAGAAAAACATATGGACTATTGCTTTGTGTATTTCCTGATGAACTGGCTTTGACAATGGCTCACTATTTGATGCAATCATCCAATTCCAATTTGGTCGTTAAGAACAAAGTCATTTTAATGCATAAACACTTTTAATAGCCGAAAGCTGCGGCAGAACCCTGACAGAATGGTCCATTAATGAAATTCTCTGCTCAGTACATTGTCTTCCCGACGACAGGTACGGAAAATGAAACGTAATGATTAAAACGAATTAAGAAATTACTGGGGAAAAGGAATCACTCTGTCCAACTCAAGCCTCAGCCAATCACAGGAGGAGCTAAATGAGCCTTTGGAATAATGTAGCTTGTTAAAAAATCTTATTTGATTATCCTGTCTCTAACTCATTAAATCAAGCTTGGTTAACTCTGCATTTGAGAGAGGCAACACAGCAAGCACTGGGCTAGACTAGGGCTGTATCTTACCATTCAAACAAAATAACCAAAGAGGAAAATTCACAAGTTTTTCCAGGATTGCAAATGTGATGCACACTCATTTTCCCTTCCAAAACACACAAAACCAGTTAACACTCCTACCAGCCAAGAAAAATGAAAATGTACTGGCTCAAGAACTTCTAACAAGACATAAAAAACCGGACATCTTCTTTTTACTGTCAGGGGCAGAAAACAGACTTCTCTGGTTCATTTCAAGGGATATATGAGCTACAAGTCTAGGCCTGAATCTGTGAAAATTAGTGAAAACTCACACAACATCAAAGACAAACGCAAGCAGTACAAAAAAAAGCCGTTTTTGGTCCTTTCTAACCCGCAATAAACTCATCTCTGTTCAAAGTTCAAATCCTGAGGAGGGAAAGGGAGGGTCGACAAGCTGTTGGAAAGAAAAACACAAAGGTCACCAGGGAGTGATTTTAAATCTCTTCACAAAGGTTACTGTTGACTATTTATGTTGCATACCAGAACAATTTCACAGTGCTGAACGGTCAAGTTGTCAGATGGGGTCAAGAACATTGTGTTGTCCAGGTGCAACGATATATTCGGTCTGAGGGTCCGCGGTTTCCCCCCCCGGCACCTGGAGCACCACAGGCAAGGCAAAGGGCCAGGCCTGCCTGTGGTAGGAAAAATGGTTGTGTGGGCTTCTGTTTTAAAGAGGGCTTTTACCATTCTAGACCACTACAGTATATGCTGCAGATGTGATGACCCGATATGTTTTGCAGCAAGTGTGTTTCAGTGTGTGAAACTGAATATTTTTGCTGCCAACACAAAATCCTGCAGTATGCACAAGACCCATATGTCGGACATCTGAGTACTTTTTCAAAAAAGTGTCAAATGACAACTTAAAAGGAAAACTTAAAAGTGCTACATAAAATATGTAGATGCGGCGTCTATGCAAGGTCACTTTGTGGGCTAACTAATTCAAATACATATTTGATTGGCTATTTCCCAGACACTCTGAAAGTCTGACCTTGAGCAGTCATTAAGGATTGCTCATAACCCCACTTGTATGCCAACTTTAAACACACACTATTCTACAGTGAATTCTTTTAATAAACCATGCTGCCTCCAGTTCCCTTTCCGCCATTGCCGACATATTGTTCTGCATTTCCTTTTCACATTTTCATCCTTCCCATTAGTCCCAGCGCTAGTTTATTTTCGACCTCCGGGCATCCTTTTAAGGTTTAGTCACACAGAAAGCTTCCCTCTATTTACCGCAACATCTTTGCTCAAACTAGGCTCTTGGTGTTATTTTGGAGGCCATTGTCTCCAATGACTGTCTAGTAATTTATAGCCAAAATGAGACCTTTTAACTCTTACAGCTAATGCCGCTTTAGTGGACAATTAAGGCATTATTAACAGACATCAATGTTACACTGGTATCACAAAAGAAGACTAAATATCGTCTGTGATTTTTACAATAATGTGATATTTTTTCTTTTCTAGTTAGATTATTCTAGCTGTTATTTGCCTTTACCTCACTGTTCATCAAATCAACATTATTAATGAGTGTTTATCAAAGCCTCATGAGTAAATATCTGATGAAAGCACCACTTTTCATCCTTGAGATGATATTGTTGCAATTTCGATAGAGGTAGATATTGTGATATTTGATTTTATCCATTTCGCCCAGCCCTACTGGTCATATCTATTTACTTTGACTTTTTGTTTCCATAATTCCCAGTTGCTGTGTATGAGCTGTTGTTTTTCAGATAAATATATTTTATTACTGTCCACTGACACTTGACAGGTAACAAAGTGGAGCCGCTGCACTTATCAGTTTACCCAAGCCCTGTAAAGTCTGAATGGGCTGGATGCACAGGAAAGGAGCTGAGTGGAGTTTAAACAAGATTAAACATACATAGCATGTTTAGTCTAGCAGACATAATATAGACAATGGTGGAAACTTTCTCAGCTTGTAAGAAAGGCAGCTGAGCAACTGCTGGAGCTGCACAACAAAAATTATCTGGTGACATTACATAGTGTTTAAAGGAGAAAAAATCCACCCTGAAACAATTGGTTTGAAGTTGATGTAATCTGCATTTCCAGGTCCATTATGTTATTTGTTGGTGCATTTTTACTACATTTGACCATATGCTGAGATGTTTCAGCAGTATTTTCACCTGTAACGTCTAATGTAAATATAGCGATACACTTGGCATTGCAACGTACTTTTAACAATTTGATTACATGGATCATAAATTGTGAGCTACCATCACTGTATGGCCACCCTTTCCCCGCTTTTATGTGTCTCTTGTGCCTTTTATTCATTTAAATCTGTGTTTACAGCAACCTCCTCCCCTTTCCTCTGTGTCCTTATGTGCATCATGATTGATGTGACTCCACAACACAGTGCAAGCACTTCCATAACCTGTTTTGAATATTCGATGTAGCCGTGTGAGAGCCATTTGTGTGCCTCTCAACTTGATGCATCAAACAACCAGATGATGAAGTCTCACTGCAATAAATGAAACCATGCAGGCTGGTGCGTCCCGGTGAGAGAGCAGGGCTGCATGCTGCAGGAGCTCTGCTGACATTAATGGAGTGGGGTGTGGGAGTTAATGAAAACAAAAGAGCCAGTGTACCTGCACACCCCCCTCCCATCCTTACTCACTAATGTCCCACACTGACAGGCACAGCGGCACATGCAGATTTGTTGCTGCACAGGTAGGAGGATGCAGACGGACATCACGTGACACCGCCTCCCGTCACCAGCTGCAGCTCCATCGTCAAAACTAATGTTCACTGTGAGCTTCAGTGCTTTGTACTTTGTACCTGAGCGGAACATCAGGATACACGATGCAGACAGATCTAGAGCAACAACCAACACAGTGACCTTTCACCTACTTTAGTTTTATTGCCCCCCTCAGGTCAGCTGCTCACGGTTATGTAATGTCAAATAAGACTCCTGCTTTCAAACAAGCATACACCTTAAAAATACACTTTTCGCCTTCTGCACGAAGCTCTAATGTAGTCCTAATGTCTGCTATGTGATGCTAACAGTGTCGCGTACCTTTCTGAGGGATTTCTTTAGTGCAAAGTGCTCCTGTGTGTAGAGTAAGTGGTCGCCCGTCGTCTCTGAGCCACTGCCGGCGGCGGGTTTAGATGAAGTGTGTTCAGACAACGACCGGGCACCGCCGAAGCAGGTCAATTTGTGCAAATGACGGCTAGAAAACAGGTTCAAGTGCAGGGCTCCTGTGCGCAGCGCCATTTCTGTTGACAGAGTTATGTGTACTATGCGCATGCGCAGACGGTCGCATTGTAACCAAGTTGGGAAGGAGGTATGGTTTCTCCAGGACGCTGCACTACGACAACTGAATTATGAATGTCTCAAGGTCACTAATCATAAAATAAGCCTGGTTAGTGAGTCAGATTTCTATATTTCTTTACCCTGTTGTTACGGTGGTGTCTTCACAGTGAATGATGAGGCAAGGCTCAGTTATAGGGGTTGGAAACAAGCACATTTAATGACAGCAGCTTCTGTGTGTGAAACAACACATGGGACCAGTTGCGTAGACTATACACACCACATGAGAGAGAAGCATTGTAAAAAAAAAAACATCAAACAAAGCTCTGTCATTGCTTGCCCAATACAACTCTTATTTATTGCAGCTTTTCAAAGAATAAAATCACGAGGTTACAAATCTGGCCAGAAGATGGGGAATAATTTATATGGGAACTCATGAAATTTTACACATGGGCTCATTCTTTGTTTATTCCTCTAGTCGTGTCTGTCTGCAGATGATAATCCGTTTTATGAGGGCAGGGAGAATGTCCTTGGGCACTAGTGAGGTGCTAATCTGAGATATGAAAAGCTCCTCAGGTCCAGTCTAGCAGATGACACAGCCACCTTTCTCCTTGAAGGGGTTCTTCTCCTCTGGAATGCCTTTGACCAGGATGTCCTCCTCCACACCAGCCTGAATGTAGTCCTTCATCTCCTCACAGCATTTAGATGTCTGCAAAAGAACAGACAGATATGTTGAGGCAATGCCGCTCAGAGGCAAACTATGTTTCTGGTAACTTCTGCAAAACATAAATCACCCCTTTTTTATCATCACAATCACACAGGATGATGATTATTGGTTACATGTCCAAGTCTAAATTCTGACTGATAATACAAATTTCTTCACTGGGATTTTGAATTAAAAAAATAAAAAATAAAAAATAAAACAAATAAAACAAATGAATCAATCAGTACAAAGATGAAGCACTTACCTGCCACCTCTCAAGCTTGACTTCAAGTTTAAGCTGGGTTACTTCCATTTTAGCTCTGTCCAAGTCTGTCAGATCCTCTACATTTATCACCGGCATTTTCTGTAGGTGGGCACACATGTTAATTAATCAACTGTAAGTCATATTCACTCATTAATTTCAAATTTTCACATCATCATCATCAGTACATCATCATTATGTCCACGGAGGAGCTTAATGCGCATGTACTTATCTACTGGCTAATAATAGGTTACCTTTTCAATACATCCAGAACTCTTTTGGCATAAATAATCACTCTTATATGGCACACAAATCAAGAAAATATAATGAAATAATAATAACAAAGAAGCATACTTACGACTGCTTACAGGGAGCTGTCCTCTACCCCTGGAACCTTGCCGAAGAATCCCTCTCCTCCCTCTCAATCTGGGTTATAAAGTAATCTTCATAAACAATCCTAATCCGTTAATCTGATTAAGACAAGGCCCCTTTCTATGATCATGCCAGGCTATCAAAGGGGAGAGTAAATCCCACAGGTGTCTGTTTTGGCTCAATTGAATTATGTGGAAACAATGAATTGTTTTAACCATATATTGCAGATTAAGTTTGGATGGACATTTGGGCTCTGTTTTTGTATTCGGATATGGGTCAGGGGGAGGTGCTTTGTGTTTCAGGTCACTTTGATAAGATGGCTAATCTGTATTTAGCCTCCACCTGTCAAGTTGGAGATGTATCATTGTCCTAAAGATGACAACGACAGCACTTCTCCAACAACATATAAAAGCTGACAAACCTTTCCTGGCATAACATTATGTTCATCATATGTAGGAAAGCAGTGCAATGGATATTTTGTTCTCCCAGATTATCACAGGTAGCTGTTGAAATTGAAACACAGTATCTCTACGTCTGTTTTATTTTGTTCTGTTTCTTAAGACTATGATGTGATGCCATGAGTCTTGACAGTAAACTGTCCAATCCTTTGTACAAATACTCCATGGTGGGGCGCGGTGAATGCCTGTGAGCGGGGAAGGAATTGGCTTTTGGGGGGAGCTTAGTGAAGCGAGACATTACTGCTTCTTTGAAAGAGTATTAGAGGCGGATGCAGCCATTAAGCTAAACCGATGGCAACACAGACCATAGACGGGGCTGGAAAGAGAGCTGACACTTTTATTCAAAAGGCTTTGTGTGTGTGTGTGAGTGTGTGAGTGTATGTGTGTGGTTGTGGGTGTGGGTCAGGATCCAGTCAGACCGGTACGTGCTGGGAACTTGGCAATGGAGTGCATGAGACAAGTGTTTCACAAGAGTGTCATCCCCTTGGAGACAAAGCAATGTTTGTAGTGAGGAGAGGACAATCACATATGGACGCTGTATGTCTTAAGGGATCCATAAAATATCACCATAAGATGATACACCAGCACTCTCGTCGTCATCATCATCATCATCATCACCATCAGGTCATCAGTCAGTGGAGCAAATCTTAAACTTATTTATATGTCTAACAGGGAAGGGCTCTCATTCAGTCACAGTGGCTTATTAGTTCATACACAAACGAACTCAACATGATATTTTACATTGGCCCAATTAGTCACCAAACAAACAGACTTACACGCAATATGTTACAACTGTAAACGTAAAACAGCCCCATCTGTGATGCAACCAATAAATTCATCATCACTTTGAATCCAGTATGGAAATGAGTCACTACCTCCCGCCCCTAACTTTCCCCTGGGAAAAACTTCACTCAAGTATAAATCTAGCGCCGCCGGGATGGTCTGGAGAGTGCAAAAGACCGGAGCTGGATCAGACTGAAGCTACACCATGGAGTTTTGCATATTAACCCTACTGACAGTTTTCTCCTCGTTTTACAGCGTTTTTGCGCTGCCACATAAAGGTAACGAGGAAAGAGAGCTTTAATCTGTATTTTCTCAAGTGCGCCTTCGTGTTTCAGTGTTTGTTTGATGCCCGTCGTTTGGCCCCAGGCTTAAAAAAAAAAAAAAACTGGAATATAACGCGCGGCATTGTGTGCAACTTAGGCTACTCATTTACGCTTTGATCCGATTTCTTTTGTGCTGCTTTCAGGCGTGTGTCTGCTCCAAGTGGACGAGGGACCTTGCAGAGGGGAGATCGAGCGCTATTACTACAACACCATCACTCAGAAATGCGAGACGTTCTACTATGGAGGCTGCCAAGGGAATGACAATAACTTCAAGAGTTATCAGGAGTGCCAGAAAACATGTTTTAGAATACCAAGTAAGTTGTTCCTGTGACATGCATACACTTGAGATGATAATGACCTTGCCCTGCCTTTAAGGGCTATTGTATGGATTTTCCTCCTATAATCTGCATTTAGTGTTTTGCATTTATAAATGTATTGATGAATAGGGTTCATCAAAGTATTTTAGATTCTAACTGTGTCTAGATTGAATTGTAGTCTTCTTCTGGTGGGGGGGGAGTGATCAGTGCCACGTGGATCTAACTTAACCTAAATTTCTTCATTCTTCTCCTCAGAGATCCCCCAAATCTGCAGGTTTGCCAAGGAGGAGGGACCGTGCCGCGCCCTCCACCTGCGCTACTTCTTCAACATGACCTCCATGCAGTGCGAGTCCTTCTACTATGGTGGCTGCCAGGGCAATGCCAACCGCTTCCAGGACCTCACCTCTTGCAAGGAGTACTGCAGTCCACAGAAAAGTTAGTAGACATTTATTTACCTTGACATCTGCCTCACTGTGGCGGCAGAGCATGCATACATGGAAAGCAGTGTAGCAAAAATGAAGGGATGTCTTGTAACACACTAATCATGAATATTGTATGAAATGCTACTGTTGATTTGATTCAGAAAGTTTCCGCTGTGATGTCTGAAAAAAAAAAAGATGAAAGACACCTCATAGGTGAAATGGAGTGAAAATACTGTCAAGGAAGCATTTCAGAAGATTGAAATTGGGTGCTTTGTATGGATAAAACAGTGGCACATCTTTCCTCTGTCAGGATGCAGTATGAATGAGGATATTTCACTGCGAAGGAAATGATTCAGTGAAGCCAAGAGAGAAAAAAAAGTTTTCTGGACCTTAAAAAATAGTAATCATAGGAGTAAGTCATAGGAGTAAATTGTTTTCCGGTAATTATTGGCCTGCAGACAGTGGTCTCACAGTGTAACAGCGAAAAATACAAATACTCGAACTGTGTTTGCTTTAATCGAGTTTTTTGGGTTTGTATTTTTTGCAGCTGTTCCTGTGCTCTGCCTGGATCCTCTGGACAAAGGGAAGTGCTCCGCCTCAATAACAAGATACTACTACAACACAGCCACCAAGATGTGTGAGGAGTTCATCTACTCTGGCTGCGGAGGGAGCAGCAACAACTTCGTCTCACGTCAGAGCTGCATGGACGTCTGTGCCAAAGGTGCGTGTGTGTGTGTAGCACAACACATTTTCATGGTCCAATATGAAGCCTGTGTTCAAGATTCCCAGACGATAATTGGAGAAAAAATTGCCCCCTTCCAAATCCAGCTTACAATATCTGCATCCACACTCAGGCCTGTTTTTTTGCTTGTTTGTTTGAAGACAGGGGGAATGCAGCGGACAAGGGAATTTTGGCAGCAACACAAATAACGCTCAACTGGTTTTCATTATCAGTTCTGAAAAATGAATGGCATTTCAAGAAACCATTAGCGTGCTCTCAGGGATGATAGCGATATTTCCGAAGGCATTTTTGAACCGCAGCCAATCGTTAGGTTACAAACAAGCAGAAAGAAAAGCAAAAGCTATCTCTTCACGTACATATGCCTCTGCATCAGGGAGTGTTTAACCGATTTTGAATGTGAAAAGTGCTAATGAGATGTTATTCACTTTTTCGTTCCAGGAAAGAAGAAGCACCCAGGTATGGGGAAAGGACGTCGCATGAGAAGGAACAGAAATATCACTTTCATGCAGGCTTAAATGTTGGACTCAGGAGTTCTCACTTGGATAAACACATAATGCAAACTAACCAGCAGTAAACTGGGATATTCAAAACTAACTTGTTGCACTACTCTTAATACTGAACAGAGATCAGCTACAAGGGTGCACAGATGAGGTCTGTCCACCAGCTATTTACATAAATGTGAATCGGTAAATCCAACAGCAGTATTTTTGTTGGTTTATTTTTTTAGGTCAGTTCATAATGGCACATACATTTTACCAATTTCGACTGTACTTTTGAATTTGCCAGAAGTGCTTTGCAAACTGTTTTTAATGTGACTTTACTGTATGCTGTTGATGAAGTTTTTTACTACTGCACTAATGTTCCAGAGTGTGTATTTTGATATACTGTGTATGTATGTTTATATTGTCTTTTTTAATATAATGCATTATGACAATGGTCTTTTTTATTTGCTGTATTTGACCTGTATTATAAGCACATTTTTGATAAAATATACATCATTTGATATAGATTTCTTGTACTTTCCCATTATTTATCACAGCCATACTGAGTAATATTTTCCTAAATATCTAACATGAATATGTGACAATAATCTGTTCTTTTTTCTCCTCGCACCATTTTGTGCATCTGTTAGATTTCTCTAACTTATTTCTCTTACGCTCAACATTGCACAAAAAAACAATCATCTTGTCTGGTTTCCTCTCTTTCTCTGAGTCACTTTCACTTTATCTCTTGGCCTTTTCCATTCTTTGGTAATGCTACCATCTCTATCTCCTTATCTGGTGAAACTTTGCGAAGCATTCAAGCCACTCTTGGCTGTTCCAGTGTAGCCTCGACTCAGGAAGGAAGCAATCATGGAAGAGTAAAAGCTGCTGTGGCAGCTTCATTAGAGCGCTACTGTATGCTTCAAGGGGAGGAAGCTGCATGTTATCCTTACCAAATGTGACTCGTGAGCTTCCAGGAATGTTGGTGTAAGAATATTTTATCAATCACAATTAGAACATACACAGGGAGTCAAAAATGCAAACAGGAGTGCATCCAAGCATGCATGCATGGTAACAAACACACACAGTTGTACACACACCCTGGAACTCCTTTTTGTCAGAAAATTGATAAGAACAGGAATTGAGGGTCATACGTTTTTGTTTTTTTTTTGGGTGTGACTAAGAGTTTACAAGCTCATATTTCTCAGTGGATCTATTTTAGTGGGACACTTTAGTTATCTCAGATATAGATTTTTTTTGTATCATATGAGACATCCAAGTGCTCCATAACCCCATAAAAGCAGCCATTAAATTATACTTGTTTTTTAGGACGGTCTGCCTGTCCTAAACCTGTACTTTGTTCCATCTCCTATAATAGAATAGTTGAAGCGCTGTGTGATTTTTTGAAATGATGAATATTTATGGAAGATATCAAAGGAAACTGTTCACCCGTTCAGCTTGGCTATAAATAGCAATAAGAGGCAATACGTCTGGCAAGGCCCTCTGCTATTAAGAACCAAAGCTAAATCATCCATTCAATGGAGATATGAGAGAGGATGTCATTATTACAGTCTGTGCCCAGCTTCTCAAAAGCAACCTGGCTTTGAGATCATCTTGGTCTACTGCTGCAACGGAACAGAGATAAGCCTATCCATATTTCATGCTCTGTGAGGTAAACTTCTCCCCCCCTCTATATTTAATCAATATAAAAGACCAAGAATAGCATATTTAAGGGGTGTAGAAAGAGATTGATGACTACACTGAAGAGGAGATGGGTATAATAATTCTCCACCATCTGATATAGGTTGATGGTAATCAGTTTAAAAGGAGGATATATGTTCCAGTGGGAAGAGGTCAGTATACTTTGTAAACCTCCTTATGCATTTAGCGGCACTAATGACATTAAAACCAGGACAGTTGGTATAGATAAATAAAATAAATATCTCTCCTTATTTATTTGTTTTTTCTTATCAGTTCATTGCATATCAATTACGTTGGCCTTTTTTGACCAATAAATGTTAAACATACTCTTCATCCAACATTTATGGCCCCTTTTTGGCCATGGAAGATTTAATTGTCTCCTCTCCTGTCCTCCAGCTAGATCATTAATTTGGGTGTTAGATGATCAGAGCTGGCTGGTTGAAATAACTGACTGATATTCATGTGGTGTTTGGACTTACTTTTATCTGTTTTACATCACTGTAATACTACACACTTTCAAACTGTTCTTGCAAAAAAAGAAAAAAAAAAAGTGTGGGTGTATGTATGTGTCTTCAAAAATGCCATGATCAAATTAGATCAATGTGCAAATGAGCCACTGCGTGACAGCCTACACTAAGGTGAACTTCAAGATCTTACGCTGATCCAAGCTGAAAAAAAAAAAAAAAAAATATGCTGCTTCCACCCACAGCACATTCACCATGCAGGGGTGAATGTGCTCTTGCATGTCAGATACAGAGCATAAAGTGTCTCTGTCTCTTGTTATGAACAGATTTGCGAACAAATACTAAACTGAGCCCCATGTTAAGAGGTCATCTAGTTAGCTGGAACATCTAGTTGCAGTAGAATGGTGAGCCAAAATGATGTAAACTGTTGGCTAGTTTCTGCAAATATTATTGTGTATATTAATACAGACAGAAGAAGTGCTAATAAGGCCCATAGCTATTTCAGTTTCAAGAAGTGGCATATTTCCACTGTGTTAGACGGTCAGTCTTAACAGGGTCCGGACAATATTGTTACACCCACCAGGAGAGCTCAAGTCCACCCAGTCCCGCTAGACTGTATTACTTTAGAAAATGCAGCCCCTAAAACTTCATTTTATTGCAGTTAAGGACTTTTAGAAACTCTCAAATCTTGCTGGATGATAAAGGTATTAATCAAGAATAACACTAAGGTTACTACGCTTATTAACCTATGTGGGCTCCCAGGTTTGTTTCAGCTTCAGTTATTGTCTTACATGCTGATTAAATACCTTTAACTCTGTTGATTGATTATGTGATCATCCCATGACTGTGCTACCTTAAACTACTGCATCAATTGATGCTACATTGACGGACTGATGGACTGTAAGTCACTCCTGCACAAACCCACTCTGATACACACATTCAGAGCCATATGTAGATTTGAGCTAGAATGGTTTTAGCCTTTCAACACCATATATTAACACTGACCGTTACGACAATAAACCTTTTGTTTTGGGTTCAATTGCATACCATAATAAAGTGTATCCATTGCTCTTTCCACTTCGTTATGGTGTATTTTAATTATCAAATGACACGTCTGACATTTGAGTAGATAAAAATTGACTCAGTGGTTAATTTTTAATTACAACAAAGCTCTGACAAGGAGCGTTTATGGGTGCCAATATAATACTGATCACAAAGGACTTGTCTTAGCTCAGAGTGCTTGAGATTAACTGATCGTGCTCTGGCTACTGCATTAGCTGCACTACATTAGGCAGGTTAATTTAGCCCTTATTCCTTATGGCAATTAATGGACTTTTACATTGAAAAATGTTTTTTTCCTGAAAAGCATGATGAGCTCCATATATCAAGATATTTATGCCAGCTTGTCACACTTATTGCTGTCTAGCTGAATGTTATTGAAAACTAGACACTCTATAGCATGTAGGTATAGTAAACCACTTTGATATATGACACCAATACATATTTCAGATAGTTCACTGCAAGTTGATGAAACACTGATGTTGATACAACTGGACATGATCAGATTTTCCTTGAGGATAATGGGCTGTTTGGAGGATGCCTCAGCATTGTTGCAGGTGCAGAATAATATCTCAGACGCCCCCTGGTGGCAGATTTATACATGGCAGTATGCAAGCAGAGTGCACACTCTAAAAAAAAAAATGTATAAATACATTTATACAGCTAATAGCAGCTAAAAGAAAAACAGCCTGTGACTCTCCTGCACTGGAGTACAATTTCCTGTAACCATATTAATTGCATAATCGAAAAAGACTCAGATGTAGGACGTGGAAGTCATGGTGTTAAATGCTGGGTATAGACTGATGAGCCATGGTTTGAACAGATCTGAGTGACTGTGTTCACTAGAAAGGCAAGAGGCGCTCTGAAGCCTCCTTTTCTGAGCCACTGCAGCTACTGAAGGCTTCCTTGTAATAGCTGAGGTGTTGATTCAGCAGCATTTCTGCCGCTGCCCATTTCTGTTGGTGGATCTTGTTTTCTTTAATGAGCACTTCTTTCAGAATGATCTCACAGCTTTGGGAGGATAAAAGTATAAACAGCCACCGGGTGGAGATCCAACTGCAGGTTTTGCCAGTTTCCCCTGTGGAACTAAACCACATCAGTATCACCTCTTTTATTTTGTGCTTTTCAATACTCCCTATTTTACCTTAAATAACTAGACTGTCAAGCAAACAATTCCTCAAAAGGAAAATGCACCCTAAACATGCATATTTCTATAACCTTAGACTGATCAGTTTACATTTTGTTAGCATAAGTGAGCCCTTCCCAAAGCAAGAAACAGGAAATCCAAATGATCTTTGACATTATCAGGGAACAAAACCTGGAGCTGCTCTCTTGTCTGTGGATTGATTGCTGATTTTGAAGACCCTAATGACAAAACCCTGGCTTGTGTTACAGGATGTGGTCGGATGCTATGGTTTGGAACTGTTATCGCTGCCATAAAACAAATCTGATTGAACTATGAATACTCAGTTCCACAAATTCATTTTCCAATATGTTGTCAAAGAAGCAGCTCGGGGTGTGTCTCTTGTTTACATCGTAAGGTCCTGGTTTTCTGTATTCTGGGTTTAAGAGAGATTGATTATATTCACAGTAACTGAACCACGGTCACAGGAATAACATACTGCATGAAAACCCTTTCAGTGAATTTTCACTTAAAGATAAATCATTTCTTGGCTGGCAGTTTTTGGTCTGTTTAAACTCTAGACCAAACATTTCAGGAGCTCCAGCTCCCAGGCAGCCTCCCTGCCCCGACATGGCATCACAGTTTCCCCACCATCCACCATCCTCTGCTGGGCATAGCGCAGTGTTTCTAAACCCCACCCTGCCTTGCTCTCACACCCAGGATTGATGTGTCTGATGATGAAGAGCTGGGCTGTTCTTCACTGTCCACCTGGCTGCTGAACACACTTGGCTGTTGGACAGCAACACGGCTCTGACTCCAAAGCTCCATAATTCTGCTTCAGAGATGTTTTAGAGGCCAGCACAGGTACAGATTGCCAATTGATTCCTGGAGAAATGCCATCTTGAGACAGATTAATTTGTTAGGGTGTGTATTCATGTGTGTGTGTATGTGTGTGTGTGTGTGTCTGTGTGTGTGCTAGAGGATTACTAATAGTCATTTCACTACCCCCTACACACACCCTGCTCTTTAAGTCCTAACGTAATTTCACCCTGCCTTGGCTCTGGTGATGCTGCAGTAATTGATTTTTGGGGTGAATATTAATTTTTCAGTTTTCTTAGCACACTCTTGTTTGGATATGATGTGCAATCGACTGTACAAGTGCTCATTGTTTCAATAAAATCTTGACAAAACCTCATGAAGTGTCCACAGGCAGCGCTGTTTACTGTATCACATGGCAGTACAAATTTGCTGTTTGAGAGCAGAATCACCCTTTACAGCAAATGACTCACAGCGGCAGATAAACCTACTGCCTTCACCCTCCTGCAAATGTGCCAGAATCCTTTCTCATCAAGGTTGGGAAGATTAAAAATGACTTGAGCAGAACGAATGAATACAGATTCCTATTTTCACCTAAATCAGATGATTTTTTTTCTGGCACATTTGAAAATGGGGGGATTTCAATTTAAGCCCATGCTACCTCTGTGCCTGTGGACTTCTATTACCAGTTTCCCAGGGGTTAAAGACTTTATATGGAGCTGCTATTCAGCAGTTCTCTGCAGACGCACCAGGTAAACACGTTGGCACAATTGCATTTGCAGCTTAATAAAGTGTTTTTAATATATATTACATTTGGGAGCGCTGACCAATCACACGCTCCCCCATGAGAGCAAGACTGGAGAGCTGCAAAGAGTAAGCAGGTTGTATGCAAATGGAAGGTGAGGAACAATCCTTCTTTTGTCATAGCTGCTGTAAACTAACCTGGACATATGTTGGCCTCTGAGCCGTGAGCTGCTGAAGCGGTGCACACAGAATGTAGGGACTTCACCAACAGAGGCGGCATCGTGTTGCTGTTAGTAAGTGTGAATACAGCAACACTATATGAAGTCTGGAGTTTGGATTCTGATCCAGTACGATGGAAAGCGTGTGAGATGCACAGAATACATGAGCAAATCAAATGTATCCTCATTATCATCCAATTATCATCCTTATTCCCCATTTACATCTCCAGGTATTGTTGATACCCAGACTTTTATTGCAACACATAATAATGAATATTACGTATTTTACCATTTCAGAGCTCCAGGCTTTGAAAAGTGTTTTTCTTCAGAATGCTGCATTAGTCATTCACTCATTTTCCCAGCTGCTTATTCTAATTAGGGTTGCAGGGTGCTGAGCCCAGCGCTCATTGAAGAAGGGTGGGGAAACACCCTGGACAGGTTGCCAGTCCATCACAGGGCAGACAGACAGACAGACACATTCACAATTTAGTATCTTCAGTTCACCTGTCTTGCATGTCTTTGGACTGTGGGAGGAAACCAGAGCTCATGCAAACTCCACACAGAAAGGGGAATCAAACCCAGGACCTTCTTGCTGTGTGCTGCCCTTTGCTGCATTACATTACTCACATAATGTCGTATGATGATATATGATGTTTAGATGGGCAGAGTTCCTCATGCATTCATTTGAAATACATATTTGATTATATTTGCACAGCTGATGTTTGTGTTACAAATGAGCTTTTTTTATAGTACAATGAAAGGCCTTTGGAGAGCTGCTTAGAGCTACAGCTAAGCCTTGTGATAGAAGGCTGACTATTTACCCATGAAAATAATCACGTCATTGTGCTGGTAACCCTGTATCATAAGGCCACAAGTGATTTCACTGATCACCTCACCTTCAATCAGAGAGGAGGAACCAATCAGTGAAATCATCTGGTGGAGTTTTTGGTTAGACTGGAAACCTGCAGCGTCTCACCCTTCCTTGGTACGTGTTTGATTACCCCTGCCTTACAGGAACTCTGAGGCTATTTTATTTACACAGTGTATCATGTGTATTTTTTTAATTCCAGGATTTGCATTTCAAATACAAATGATACACTGTGTAAATAAGACAGCTTCGGAGTTGCTGTAAGGTTTATATTTTCCACTTTGATGGAGCTAGACTAATGGCTGCCGTAGACTTCAAGTCTTTATGCTGAGCTAACATGAAATGCTACCTATAGGAACTGAACCACTGGACGTACAGAGGTGAAAATGGTATCAAACACCTCGTTTCAGTCTGGGTATGTTGAAAAAAAAGGTATTTCGCCCAAAACATGGGAGTGTTCCATTAAGTCAGACTCATTGCGAAGATGATGTAGGATGTCACTGACTCTATGCTGCGGATCCGTAGCACAGGGTGTTCAGATCTGCAGCCATCCAAAACTTTATCGACTGATATTGAGAGCTGATTCATTACTTTAACTGAAGTGAACCATTAGTAAGGGGTCACAAAATAATTATATTAATGTGTATATATATATATATATATATATATATATATATATATATATATATATCCACTCTTTTTCCTCCCCATTGGAGAAATACATGTGCCAAAATAAGGAAAAAACATTTTCTCAGGTTGCTTTAATTTCTGATTTCTCATTACTCCTGGGTAAAGTCTCAGAGAAATACTGTTTTAGTAAACAACCTACTTTATATTCATGGAGACACACAATTCGGAAGTTAGGTCACAGTTAATAGATTATTTAGTCAGCTTAAACTTTTGCTGTTTATGGATTTTGTGTCAGAGTGGATGCCCTGTATTCACTGTTGAAAAGGTATTTTTTTAGTAGTTACGTGCAAAAAACAGAGATCTGAGTCAATCCAAAAAGCTTCTAAAACACATTTGTTCTATTTGGTTGACATAATTTTAAGTTAGAAACAGCATCCAAAGTGTTTCAGCCCCCTGGCTTTCATCAGAGTATAAAAGCACACTGATGCCTTGGAGCTATCTTTTATTCCACATCAGATAACCTTTTTGCATCCAAAAAAAAAAAAGAAAGAAAATTTTTTTAACAAAGGCGAAGAAGGATTCCAGCCTCATCTGGTTTTTCCATCCTCTTAGCATTTTGAAAATAAAAAAGCACAAAGCAAAAGCATTCCTTCATGCTACTATTGTATACTTGGCTCTCGTTTGTATGATGAATTGTCAAACCCTTTCAGTTTTAAAGTGTGGAGGAACACACCGCTGACATCAAAATCATGCATCATTATGCTCTTGATTCACAAACTCAGCCTCGAACGCAGCATCTCCCTCAAATCAGGCATCTCTCCAGCTCCATTTTCATCATGCAGGCACCTTACGTTATCATCACAAACAGTGGCCATAATGATTGTTTTTTCAGAGAAAGATTTCCTCTTTCATCAAAGTGTCTTATACTCATAGTTCAGTGTGCAACATAATTTCAGATTTGACCAACCAGTGGGAGCTCTGCCGAAATGGAATGCTGATAAGGTCTTGGAGAGACAGCTTCCTGTGGTGTCCTGTGCTAAAAATGACTCTTATCCAGGTGTGAATGACCTTTTAAAGCTTCTATACTGGATAATAATGATGCATGGTGAAATGGGGGAGCAGGAGGTTCTTTGAAGTAGAAAAAAAAAAGCCTAACATCAGGGATTGGAATGAGGTATCACAACGGGAAAAGGATTTCCTCTTTTTCTCTAATCTTCAATTCTGGATACCACCACAGTGCATCTGTTGAGAAATGTGTGTTGCTGCATAGTCACGTTATGCTCCATTTGATTTAGGGTTAATCTAATAGACTTTGTGAGGACGTGCAAACACACGTCACATGTGGCTGACAAGGCCAACTTTGTTTAAAAGTTGGAAGATGAATAACTTCCCCAAGAGGATTGTGTGTGCCCACCCCTCTCCCTCTCCCTGCTGGCTTTTCGGTCTTTTCCTGCTTTCTGCTGATGTGAAGGCAGAGCTGCTTGTTTGCAGATTTTCTGGTCTTAGGGATGACAGGCCCATCATACATTTCACTGTAATAATATGTTATAAATATGCACCTTCATGCCCACCAGCTCCATTTTGCCTTAATGTGTGTGTGTGTGTGTGTGTGTGTGTGTGTGTGTGTGTGTGTGTGTGTGTGCCTGTGTGTGTGTTTGTATATGTGCATATTTTTGTGGAAATCTCTGTCTGTGTGCGTTCTGCATGCGGCATGCCTGCGTGCGCGCGTGTCCGACAGATGCGTTATATTAGCGCGGATTTGTAATTAAAGCTGAGGAACAAAAAGTGAGTGTACAGTGAGAAGACGCCTCCCTATGGTGGCAGCTCCACAGATGTTTTGTTGTCTAACAAACGACCAACTGTGTTAATGACAAAAAAAAAAAAAAAAAAAAGTTGCCTCGTTCTCTCATTGGTATGGGTCTCTGCTTTACTCATCATAAGCACTACAGTGAATAAACCAGATATCCATAAACCAGAATGCTCTCACTTCAAGACGCTCTGCAATCTAAAAGATGATGATGTGATATTGGACAAACAGCTCATCAGGTAATCAGCTTGTTCTGTGTCTTTGTCCAGTGAGCGGAAAGCCTGATTACACCGACTGATGATTACAATATTATTATTTATTTATTTATTTTAGAAGGTATGCATTCATTATGCATTTGCAATTATTATTCATTATTTGCATTATTATGAATAATAGCGTGATAATCACGATGATGATGAGGAGTAGGAGTGCGAAGAGGAGTTTGGCCACCATGATTACCGGTCCTCCTCTGCGTCAAATGGCATTCTCAGTAGCTGAATAGGCTACTCAAAATTTAGCCAGCAAATGAAGAGAGATGGATGATGATGATGATGATGATGATAATGATACAGGAGATTTTTAGGCCTACGTAGTATTCTGAACCACTTACATTAGGCTTTATTTCGTGTGACATGATTTTACTATAGCTAATTAATCATTTTGCTTCCCTACACTTAAAATGCAAGGTTCGAAATGCCCGTGGATATTCAAAACTTGACGGGTTCTGCCTTTGCAAAACAGATCCCAGTTATTTAGAAAGACAATGACGCACAACTAGGCTATAAGGATTCAGTGATTTAAAAATACTCTAAAAATGGCCTCCTGCTGTAAAATGCAAAATGCAAAACTCTTAATTGCTAAATACGCTGTGATTCCTATAAAAAATGTACTGACAGCCACAAATGCACCATAAATCCTTAAAGGAATATTTTGGCGATACCACAGAAAATATAAAAATGCAATACAATATCTCCAAGGTCATTTCAAAGTCAATATAGGAGCCCTGGCCACATTGTAACCTCCTGGGTGTTACATGAACATTAAAGCGGTTGCTTGTCCTATTAATAGTCTGCGCATCTGTAGTGTCCGGAAGGAGTGTCCAAAACCGGACAGCGCGCACAAGCGGCCGGTACACTGGTCTGCCACGCTGTGTTTCTTTAACAGCGGGAGATAAGACAAGGAGGAGCTCCGCCACACGCTCATCCGTGGAAACTGGGGGCTGTTAGACGCACTTGGATTACCGGGCAGCGAACTGGCACCGCGCAAAACGGCTTCAGACCGGCGTTCTGCCTGCGTGCGCTCCCGCAAAGCGCGCACCGCCGGTCATAAAACGAGCTCATAAAAAGTAGGCAAATGGACAGAGCCCCGGCACGAGTAGCACCTGACTGATTTTATTGTGTTTTGTACATCCATGGAGGAAAAAAAAACTTTGCTCTGACATTGCGTTAAATAGGAGCGTAGACGATGGAAGTCAGTCTCCAGTCAGGCTCCGGATCTTGGCCAGACAAAGCCGGGCTTCTCTGAACCTCACAGCATCTGTTTCAGTCAGTGGAACTGCAATCTCTGAAATCAAAGTCAGGTAAGTCACTGAATCCGGTTTTTAATTAGTGACTTATTGCTGGGCAGGGTTACCGCGCAATTTTTTTGGCGGAGTTTGTGTATCATCATGAGCTCTCATTTGCGTTATTTTGCGTGACATTTGCTCTCGAGTGTCGATGAGACTGCGCTGCTTCTTGGGTATTGGAGGTGACTGTGGACGCAGGCTACAACATGAAATGGATTGGAATTGTTCTATTGTTATAAAGGGATATGATAGTGTGTAGTAGAATATGCACGGCTGATTAATTTATAAACATCAGCCAAAGCTTAGCTCAGGATTATTTTTTTTTACCAAGAGGGAATATTGAAAATAACAGAATGACTCACAAGTTTGTTGTCACATGTTTTGATGTGCCCATGATTTGACCTATTTGTATGACTGAAAAGCTGAAATATGAGAGGTTGAATAGGCTCCTCATTGGATCTGATGGAATAGCCATAAGAACCAGATATTGCTGACATTTTCTTTTCTTCATTCATATAAGGCATTTAAAAAATATTATCAAATGTTTTAGGCTTCTACTCATCCTGAGGAATGCTATAATTCATTGGTTAGTGAAAATAGCTTTCCATGCTCAAGAACACCTGTAGTCCACTTCTTCAGATTAGATACTGAGTGATGAATTAATATTAATTTACTGATGAATTCCTATCGTGAGCTAGTGGAGTACAAACTGTGCAGAAAACGCAGCTCTGTAGATTTTGTAATCGTGCCATCCTGCTCACAGCCAAAGAGATGTGGAGAAGTGCGTGTGCTAGAGATGAATTCTTCTTATACCACAAACACACACAGACACGCGCGCGCACACACACACACAGAGTAAATACACACACACTGACACACTTGAGCTCCTGCATCTCATCAGAGAAATTAACAGGAAGAAAATGGAGAGACATCTGTTATGCTCCCCGCAATAAACATAATTTTACAAGCTAATAAACACACACACACACACACACACACACTTGCCTAGGAACCCATCCAGGCATGTATGTGGACATGCACACAGCATGCACAAAAGTAGGCACGCACGCACCATTTAATGGGTTTAACTTTCCTTTGCTGTACGGCTCTGCTCTGTTTTAATCAAAATGCGGCACTGAAAGAATACAGCTTCCGTGCAAAACTGGCAAATGTGCACTCTCAGACTCGGTTGTTGACTTTGTATGGGTTATTATTTTCATGAGCCACATCCAAGCAGGAGCCTCTCTCTTCTCCGTGAGAATTTTTGACACCACTTTGAACCACCCTCATGCATCCGTCCTCTTATTGATTATATTACCAATTTCATGGAAGGGGAATGAGCATTCCGTCATGGACCCGTCATCCCACAAGCCGGAAACAAAATAATCCAAAATCACCACTGAATGCCGCCTGGCTCAGCTCAACATGCAGTAGGAGAAGAAGGAGAGCAAAAATCTGAAGTTGCTGCCTTGAAGATTGTCTGTGGCTAAGTTGGGATTCTTCTTTGGGGATTCCTTTGTGCTTACGCAACCATGTTTAGGGTAATGGCTTGTGTCATCAGAAGATTTTATTAGAGGCGTAGGGGAGTGAGGGAGCTGAGGAGAGCTGATATGACTGCAAAGAGCAGGGCAAACAGCTCAGAGATACCCAGCACTTACACAGCTCTGACAGAGAAGCAAACACTGTGCAATACAGGCAGAGAGCGAAGAGACAGACAGACTGACGGGCGGGCAGACAGAAAGACAAACAGCACAGCTTAGGAGAGACGGGGAGAGGCACAGAGAGAGATCCGTGCAGACAGGCAGGCTGAGATAGGTAGAGCTCCCTGCAATGAAATGCTCAGGCTGCTCCTGGCTGCTTCCTCAGTCCCAGAGATAAGTTTGTCATTCATCATCCCACGTTCTGGCTGTCGACCCGCTTGTCTGTCTGGTCTGAGACGGGCGAGTGGGTGAGCAAGCAAGCCGCAAATGTACTCGCTGTCTGAGGGGACGCGGGCGAGGGGTCCGAGAGAGGGGTCTGCCTGATTAAACGATGAAAGGGGAAACAGATGACAGGCCTTTAGAGGGGCACTCTGCCTCGCATTCAAAAATGCATCCCATTACATTTCAGATTTCAGTGTTCAATAAATCGCTGTATGGCCAAATAAAAGGGGTGGTTAAGATGAATGGAAAAGATTGTGGAGCTTCTTTGTGCGATACCTTATTTCGGATTGTGGAGTACAATGCGACTGTTACTCTCTGGCGCTGTGAAAATGACATGCACACACTGCTCACATGCAAATGCACCTGCGCATGCACGCAAACACGCTGTATCCCTCTCTCTCTCTCTCTCTCTCTCTCTCTCTCTCTCTCTCACACACACACACACACACACACACACACACGCACACACAGATGCACACAGTCTTGTAACTGAGAACCATCACTCATGCAAGGTCAGTAGACTATCCCACAGCCTTTTGTTATTCGTCAGTATTAATCGGGCTAATGGTCCATGTTTTATTCATGGGTGCATGGAATAGCCCTAAATGCCACCCTTCCTCTGTGTCTGGGCTTTGTAATCGACATGTTCATGGACTAGACAGCGTTTAGTTCGCTTCTTAGGGCTAATTGGACGAAACAGCAATACTCACCTTGGGGCCTCATGCTCTCTTAGCAAAATAAATACATCAAGAATCCTGCTCTTTAACAGGAGCCCCGTCCAAACTGTCGATGTGGAAAAGCCCTCGCCTTTGTCTCCCCTGCTCTTTGATGCCAGATGAATGACTGGGACAATTTGGCCGTCATAGGATTAACTACTTTTTTGGCTTTTTGTTGCAAACCTTGAACGAAGAGCCAAACTAACTGTTCTGAGAATCCAAACTGCTTAATTTGGACTAACAGTAAAATGTCACACATTAGGGTTTTTTTAGTTCCCGCGTTAGCAAGTCATACATCAGGCTATGACAGATCCAAGGGTGTGGTTTAACCTTTTCCATTACATAAGACCTTACTACTGTGTTGTCAGTGCCAGAGGTCAGGCGAGGCTCCTTCATTTCGTGCTACCACAGACGTACGGCAGCACTCGGCAAGTGCTGACTCTAAAACACGGCGCAGAACATTTATAGAGTGGCCAGGGGCACTGACTTTAACTTAGCTGAAAATATTGAGCACACTGGACCGGTTATGGGACGCGATTATGCTTAAGTGTTGCAATATGTGCGGCGCAGCTGCAGCCATTCAGTAAAACTCTGTCCATCTATCTTGCATGCCGCTCGGCTCTCCGCTCACCATGTGACTCAGATATGAACTTTACTCTCTTTTTCATGATTTTTCCATGAAGACTAGAGGAACTGCTGTCGTAAAATTTAATTTCATAGAGATCCGTTCCAGTTATCTCCACCCCATAAGCTGTTTACCAAGCGCAGGTGGCCGGGGGAACAGTTTTGGATTACTAGTACCTTGCAAAAAATTTGTTCTTGTACTCACTAAGCACTGAGGGAACTTGATGCACATGACCTTTGTGGGAACAGGAAAGATCTCATAGCGTAGTCAGGACCTGAACCCCAATGGCACCATATTGTTTTCAGATGCCTCTCAGCCCTGCAAACTTTGTTGTATCTACATGAACAGCTGGAGTAGTATCAATAGGTGGTGCTAGAATAGAGTGAATGGCCTACAGCATGGTGGAGCAAATGGGGTCTGTAAAAAAAGAGATGACAAGAGTGGTGTGTGTGCAGAGAGAGATAGAGAGACTGACTGACTGAGAGAGAGAGGGAAGTTGTGGGAGATAGCGATTGTGTATAATTGAGTGAGAAAAGACATGGTTTTCATGCAATGCATTATAGCAAGAAACTGGTGTTATTTAGGAATTGCACATTTTCTCAGCCTGTCGCCTCTCTGCTTTTGCTTGGTTATTTTTTGGTTTTCACCTACGATGCCAAATGTTTGCATTTGCAACCGGATATTGTCTGTTGCTCAACATTTTCATGTGTTCTCGGGATCAAAAAAACGATGATAGCCTTGTGCCTCTCCTGGCCTCTGACATCTCTCCCTCCTCTCATATAGGGAGTCAATTTGTAGCACCGCCACTCGAGATGCAGCAGCTGCATGGCTAATGGCAATACGTGCTCCCGTATTTCCTTGATCGATACAGAGCACCGTATCTGAAATCATGAGGGCTCATTAGCGAAGCCAGGGGACATGCAGCTTCACATCACCTCTTTATTACGTTGTTTCATCTTCCTCTATTCTTAATGGATGGTGTTCACTTCACAGTTTTGCCACGAGGTCACAGAAGGCATGTCAGAGTTTTTGAACCATGAAGGCAATTTGTTAAGAGGCTAGGAAATGCCTCTCCAGTGCTGCTATAGCTTCACGGATGTGAACAGTAGCAGCTCATTATTGGCTGGTTTTCATGTGGAAGACTCATTTAAACCCATTGAATTACTTCTTCAGCACGACTTTTCTTTTCTTGAGAATGGCCCCTAAGTTTCCACCATGCTCAGCATAACATAAGTTGATAGTGAACTTATCAAATTGATTTTATAGCTCTGGACATTACTATTAATAATGAAGATATGCAGCTTTCAGTGATAGGGGAAATAGAGTCTGTCATGCAGCAGTGTGTCATTGGAAAGTGCTGTGGATGATTGTAGTGCATAGTGGTGCACATTTTTACCATTGAGCCTGTAAAGCCAGTTCACTGTGCAGCCTCCTCTATTCATCGCTTTGGGTCAATCTTGACAGCAAACAGTGCAGACATGTCAGCAGCGACGGTCCGATCAGCATGCTAATATCCATACGCTCCTATTTTCTGCTGTCAGCGCAACTTGAAATGGCACACAATTGCTTCATTTTCTCCAGACCCCCTCTCTCTCTCTGTGTCTTTCTTTCTCTGTCTTTATCGTGCTGGTATTTGCAGGCCATTTTCTCTAATTTAGTTGCCTGTTATTTTGTGCTTTTATTCGGCTTTTCTTCCTTTATCTGCTCTGCTTTCTCCTCTTTATGTTCCAGCAAGCTTTTATTCGTGTGCGGTTGGGGCCGGTTTGGGGTCCGCGCAGACGCCTGTTGCATGAACCTCATTTCACCCGCCCTTAATAGCGTGTGCTTCAGCTTAGATGTCCACCTCTTGTTTTTCCCCCCACCTCATTTCTTTGTTCTTTCCCTCTCTTTGCTGTGTTTATCAGGGATCAGCTTGGGCTGGAAAGACTAGCTGGCAAGCCTCTCCTTATTTGATTCAGTCTTTCCTGTCGATATCTTCTCTCTCTCTGTGTCCGTCCTTTGTTGCTGCTTTGTCCTTTTCCTCTTTGCCCTTCACGATTAATTGCATTCTCTTTCTGCCTTGTGTACTTATCACTCTGTTCTCCCCATCCTACCGTCTTTCTCTTTTCCCTCTGGTTTGTATGGAAAACACCTCCTGAGGGTTTTCCGGCCGGCGGTGTCAAGCTCTGATAGCTCCCTGACGCTTGGGGAGTCACAGAGGTTGCACATAATTCCAGGTCACTGATATAGCGAGGGGACCGCTGATGGCTTGTCTCGAAAAGCCGGTTTTGAATATCTGACAGTGGCAGTTTTTGCTCTGTTTCGTGTTTCCATTAGGTTTGCATTTTCACATTTGTCTGGAGGCTGTATTTGTCACAAAAAATGTTAGATTCCAGGTTTGGAAAGGGAACTTGTCTGGACTCTTTGTTTTTTGTTTTTTTTTTTCTTTGAGACTGGTATGTCCTAAAATGTTGGACAGATGGGAGTGAATTTTTAGTCTCCCGCATAGATTCAACCTCTCTGGATGTTCTCACTGGCAGGCAAAATGCACAGAAGTTTCTCTGCCTATCTGCGCTTCCCTGAGGAGATCTTCCTTGCCGTTTTCCAGCCAGGTGTCCAGATTATCGCTCCAGATATGCTTATCATTTTTTTCATAGACACTGACATTTAGAGCACGGGAGTATTTCTGGCTCTGATTCTGTGCATTTGGCACTGTCACACAGCACTGATGCATCTGTCTGCATACGACTCTACAATCTGTCAAGAAGATGCCATAGATAGTTATCGCAGTTATTCATGAGAATTTGCACTTTGCGTTGCACAGAAGGCAGCATATGGCAAAGCACAGATGAAAAGGTCATTAACAGTATAAATTTGGCATTGGATAAATACAGAGGGAGAGCTGATTTCAAGCAATTTATCAGTGTGAGTGTGAAGTGGAAGCCAGGGTGACAAGGCAGTGGATAAAGAGAGATGCATGGCAAAACTCAACCTTTGAGCTCAAACTTTGAAGAATATATAGCAAACATATTAGCAAACAATAGCTTCACTTTGATAAAAAGAAAACAAACAAAAAAAATTTTGATTGGAAAAGTAGCAGCCATTCAATTATTTTGAGACAAATACATGACAATTACACCAAAACTGATTCAAGTAATGTCTGAGGAAGAGTTTTGAGACACAAAGAATTTTAGCAAGATCATCGATGAGGACGTCCCGCCAACAGCTCCCCTGTTGTTTAAGACTCGATGCCTCGCTCTCGGGGGGCCTGGATCTGCTGTGTGGCTGGCAGTAATTAATGTAGCTTACTTTTCCCCTCCAAGGACGGCACTGTGAGACACTGGTAATTCTGACTTATTATGTTATCCCTGTTTCTATATAATTTCCCTGTGAGCAATGATTCTCCTAAACCGCTGATGGATTTCCTTTTAGCTGCTCGACTCCTTTTTCCCCCTCATTTTGGCTCTTGCGTCTGTTCCCGGGATGAGTCACGGGTTCGGCGGTAATACCAGGTGTAATCACCCTCTGCTAAGGTTTCTATGATTGATTGGTGGCACCCTGGCACAGCCATTACGCCGCCTTGAGGATGTGACCGATGTTTTTAACCTTCCCGATTTCTTTTTGTCAGTCAGCTTGTCGGTGAGGCAGTTATTATCTGAATGTCTTCTGGTACATTTTCAAATTGGATTTAATGGCGGTGCTGCTGCTCAGACCGAGGCAGTGTGTGTGTGTGTGTGGACCCTGAGAGATATGACTATTTATTTCCATGCCACTTGTCATTTGTTTGTGGTATTTGCACAAACATATGCTCTGTTTAATGTCTGCGCAACCCCATCAGACTTCAAACATCACACACTGCGACGCTTTTCAGCCCCAGCAGTGAGCAACAAAAAACTGGTCCAAGACACAGCGTTCATCTTAAATATTACAAACT
This sequence comes from Myripristis murdjan, assembly GCF_902150065.1. NCBI lineage: Eukaryota > Metazoa > Chordata > Actinopteri > Holocentriformes > Holocentridae > Myripristis > Myripristis murdjan. Next base: position 20,133,180 of record NC_043990.1, on the reverse strand, counting down.
AATGTTGCCACTGTGGGCGGGGGCCACAAAGCAAAAGAAAAAAAGGCTGTTGGATGGTGAATATGCCCCTGGCTCACACTTAAAAAACAAGTTTGCGCAATATTAACAATCCACACTGAGCTGTCACATGGGCAACACCACAGAGCAACAGGTCAGGGGCTTGTTGTGGCAGCAAAGCTATCAGGGGTGAAAGTAACTAATTACATTTACTCATATTAGTGTAATTAAGTAGCTTTTTTGTGTACTTTGAAGTTAGTAATTTTACTTTTTGTGAAGTATATTTTTGCTGATGTACTATATTTTATATCACTAGAGTATAAATTCCTCTCGCTCTCTGCAAGTATCAGAAACTAGACTTTCAGAAACGGACAGATTGTGATGCCTTTCTTAGAAAATGGTCAGCAAAGTCAGCAAAGAATACAAGAGTAATGTATCTGTACTTTATTTTTAGAGAAATTTCCAGTTTAAAGAATCAGCGGAATAGTTTGAGCTTTGTGCCCACGTCCTTTTAGAATTTCATCGGTCAAGACGAACAAAGTTGTTGTTTCTAAAAAGTAACTTTGTAACTTTGAGTCCATTTGAAATGAGCAGTGCTGGGAAGAGTACTTCAACTTGCTACTCAAGTAGAAGTACCGTTACTTTGCTGATATTTTACCTCAGTAGAAGTTCTGCTGTGAAAAGTTACTGAAATAAAAGTAAAAAGTAGCCGATTTAAATTGAACTTTCCTTTTCAGAACAGTAACTGTGTCAGGTTGGATCTTTTTCATGCAGTTATAAGAGGATGAGAGTACGAAGTTTAAACTACATTCTTTTAAAGGGGCATCCTGCAAAATGATCTTTGTTGAGTTTATATGTTCTCATCTGTTGTTGTTCCCCCTAACACTTATTCCACATTTTTGTGAATAGAGTCTGAATGGTCCTCGCCTCTATATAGTGCACCTTTTATTGGAAAATTGAAAATGAGAAAAAGTAGAACCAACAAAGTAGAAGCAGGTTCCTCCTCTCATCTTTGCTGACTGCGTGTTTTATTGTGAAAAGTTCCACAATCTGTCGTTGATCATTTTTTTTAAAGTTAAAATGTAGTGAAGCAAAAATGTACTTTAGCAAAACTAAAATTATTGACTTTAAAAAGTACAAATTATATAAAAAAGGACAAGTACACAAAAAGCTACTCAGTTACAGTACCATGAATGAATGTAATTAGTTACTTCCACCTCTGCAAATGCGCTACGTTTTACTTGAGTAGATTTTTTTCAGTAGTGCTTTTACCTCTGCTTGAGTAAAACATCATCACAGTAACAATAGCTCTATTTGAGTAGCAAGTTCTAGCAGTTTGCTGTGACCCCACTCTGCTCTTTGTCTCATATTTAACTTCCTTTCCTCCCTCTGTCTGTATTCACTGCCTCCATTTGTCTTTCACTCTTGTAATTTTTACTGTCATGCTTCTTCATTTTCTCTCTCTTTTTTTTTTTTTTACTCTCTCTGTCTGTCTTTGTCTCTTGCTTCATCTCATTTCTCACTGACGCCCTCTGTCCCCAGTGTTAAGGTCCGCTATGTGCAGTGCTTGTGCTCCTATTTTGTCCCATGGGCGACTGATAACTGCACCTCTCTCTCTCTCTCTCTCTCTCTCTCTCACACACACACACACACACACACTATTTACAGCTCGCAGCACCCAGACACAGTCTACTCCCAGACCCAACAAAGTGTGCTAGGAACACTGTGCCCAAAGGGGAATTGTAGCTAATGCCTTTCGGCTGTAGTCCAGTGACAAAATACTTCTTTAATTGCTTTCCCATAGCCCTCAGCTGCAGTGTGCTTCCTCTGCAGTTGCACATGGGCACAAGTGGGAGTTAGTGACGTAGGACAAAAGGGCTACGCCGAGGGAATCCGCATTGCTTGTGGATATGAGGAATTGCAAAAGATGTCTCTCATGATCCAAATCGATCCATCTCAGCCAGTGCACGCTCTGCTGGTTGATGTGCTCCTTTCTACCGAGAGTTTGCGAGACTCTCAACAGAAATACTTGTCATTTTAATTTATAGCATCATTTTCACGGATTCTTTCTCATTAATCTATATTTAAAGCGTTTCCGAAGTTTTGAGCACGCCTGGAAAAAAAAAAAAAAAAACTTTCACAAGCAAATGTCTGCCACCTCCACGGAGACAGAGGTTTGTGTGGCTTGTGTGCCCGTGGGTGGACGTGATGATTTCAGCTGCCTTCACCTCTCTTTCAATTCAATTTTTGTGCCAGATTGAGTCAATGACTGATAGAAGCAGAAATTCTTTTGAAAAACAAATCTTAGTGTAGGAAGAATAGAAAAGAGGTGGGTGGGGGAGGGCTCTTGAGAGAAAGTCCTCCCTTCACAGCTGATAATTGAAAGCACACAGAAGAAGAATGCGTGCATGTTTTTTCTGGAATTGAAAAAGAAAGGTTATCTTAAAGACATGAATTATGATCCACAGATGGAGTGGATGGAAGAGAGGCAGCCTCTGCAATAAGCCACCTACATGACAACGCGGGCCCTGGTGCAGCCCATCTGCCGCCATCTTTCCTCGCTGTGAACTGGAGGGGACGCTTTCATATTTGTGCAAATCTTATCACAGGATTGAATTTTATTCCATAGTCTGACCTGCAAGTAACTTACGACAAATATTCAAGGTTTTGTTCAGCTGAGGCTAAATCAAAGTTTCTTGGACTCACTGCACTATAAATTATTTCATTTCATTTTACTTACTACAAAGCGTGCTGCGGAATATTTGTAAAAATGTGCTCTGAATAATTTCCTTATGCACTATAGGCCTGCGTCGGATACAGATAAATCTCAGACTCAAAAGTGGGGCAGAGTTTTCAAAGCTTTCGCTCGCTACTCATACCTCTTCTCAAATACGGGATGCTCCAGTATTTATGATGCTCCAACATCAGACTTTTCTCTACACAGCAATGTATGCTACATAACCCAGGATGACTCAGAGCTCCAGAAATATGAGCAATTAATGCATTAATCGTTTATTCACATTTTTATTTTGGCATTTCATCAGCCAGTCTGAAAATCAATTAATCATTCAATTATATTAGAATTAGAATATTCTGTATTGCAAGAATTGCACTGGATGTGCCTAACACATAACAACTGAGATGTAGCCTGGCATGCAGGTTTTTTTTTTTTTTGCATTTGACATAAAAGTACCAGTCATTTATACCATCTTGAGTGATTTTTATTTCGGGTTTAGGAGGCAGAAAAACACCCAGGAAAAGTGCTTGACACTTATTTCCGACATTTTGTTCAATGCCAATTACATCAACCAGTATTACAAATCATCATAAGGTAAGATATGATAAGATAAGATATGCCTTTATCTGCATATCTTACAAATCATCATCATTAAAAGCCATCACTATCAAATACAATAACGATAAGATAAAAACCCGTCCTAAATACAATAAGATAGAAAGTCCTAAATCCTCCTCCAAAACGTGCTGCCCTGCTCTATTCTTAAACAGCGTCCCGCTCGGGCTCTGTTTAACCAGCAGAGGGAAAGGATTCAACAAACTCATGCAGACGCTAAAAAAGGTATTCCTTGAGGTTCCCGTCTCCCGAGGGAAGCTGCATGACTTTGGCTCGGCTTACTACCAAAACTTAGCCTTGATTGGTGCTAATTGACTGATATCAGGCCAATTGGTATCTGCGCTTTTTGCCCCCAGAGATCCATAGTGACTGTGCGGACCATCAAGTGCATCAGTGGACACCAATCTACTGATTAGTTAATAGTGGAGCAAATTACGGTGCACTTAGGCAGCCCGGCTCTTCCTGGGCTCTAAATGGTGGGCACTGCTGAGATAATGGTAATGGCATCGGACAGAGAGGGAATGAGGGAGAGCGAGAGAGACGCTCTTCACCTCTGTGTATGTTTGTGTGTGTGTGTGTGTGTGTGTGTGTGTGTGTGTGTGTGTTTGTTTATGTACACAAACACCAGTGGGCAGAGTGGTGTGAAGCTAGCAGCACATTTCCCCCTCCAGCAGACACTCGTGTGCAGCAGCAGAGTACCTTTGCCAGCCGCAGATAAGGACTTACATTGTGATAAACCACCGTGAACTCATCGACCGCACGAACACACAGCCAGACCGAGGATCCGGCAAAACAGGGGAAAGCTATAAAACAGATCCCCTCCTAGCCTGTTCCCATGTTATCTAAACGGTCTTGAGAAGAACAGGCAAAGACAGAAAACTGAAACCAAGTTGGGAGAAAAAGAGCACTTATCGCGTTTTGCAGTTATTTTTAGAGCAGTGACGTCAACGTCAGTCCGAGCAGACTTTCCTTTTAATTATCTTTGCGTAATAGACTACTTTTCATGTTAACCTCTGTTAGATGACAATTAGTTTTCATTTAGATTAATATATTCCGAATAGCGGTTACACTCATGAATTTTAAAACCTGATTTTCCTTTTAACCTTGAAGCACTTTTACGTCTTTGTTGAACACGTAATGTCCTCAAAATTACTTACATTTTTTGAATTCATGAAGAGCATACACACACAGAGACACACACAGGCGCACACAATGTCAGAGGTTAGGGTTTATAATAACAGGCTGTTACACATAGCAGCGTATCACAATGGATAGTGTCTCACCTCCTCTTCCTTTTAAATGACCATATTCCAATAAATTATTTCACATGTATACAAAGAGGATCAAAGCTTTCAAATCCTCATCTACAACATATATCATATTGCTATATGTGGTATTTTTCTGTGCCTCTTTAAAGCCTCAATTGATGTTGGGGAAAAAAAAAACCCTCAGATATTTCCCAGATATTTTCTGGCCATTACACTTACACACACAGACTTACATTCCCATAGTGCCTTATGGTAACAAATGGCTCGAGAAATGTAGAATGGTATCATTAATAATAATTGTTAGCGCTGAAAATAATCCGTAAGGCTGAGGGGAGATGAGTGTGGGAAAGTTGAAAACCTGGCTTCTTAGAAATGAAATGGAGGAGTCTTGTTATCACCGCCGCAGTGAACTGCAGTCAATAATCCTGGCCCTGCTGGTGCCAGCTCAGTTTGGTCTGTAGGTGCCAGGGCATGAGCCCCGAAAGAGTGCAGAAGAATTACTCTCCTCTCTTTGCATAACATTTAGCATGAGCCAAGTTTGAGCTATGATAGCAAACACAGCAGGGAAACACCGCACTAGACTGAGAGTGACATGTAATCCAGGAAGTGGGCACAACTTATGCACCGTCAATCAGCATTTTACAACCAATCAAGCATGCAGCGGTGGAATTGGACCATAACTCGGGGCATTTTGTCAACGTGAGCAGTAAAACGGCACCACACTGATGTCAATTATGCTAACCTGCTGTCTACAGTTCATTTTAGAGACTGTGTTGGGATGGCGGTGAGGAAGGCAGATATTGAGCAGATTCTTTTTACAGGGGAGAGATGTGTGCCCTTGTATCCCTCCCATTCTTAATGATGTAATTAGATCCATTATTCAGGGACAATAAAACCTGTGGAGAATGTGCCCGCCGATGTCGGTTAATGATTTGGGAGCCTTGTCAATGCGAGCTCAGTTTTGTGCCAGGCAGTTCTGCGCGGGCAGAGCTCAGGCCTGCCATTATCTGCTGCCTTCAATCAGGGGGTCTGCTGTGTCTCTAAAAGCTTTCAAGAGTGTTTATATATTGGTTTCAGTTTCTTTTTTTAACTGCAAGATGGGGACATTCTGCTCAACAACTTGCAGTTAAAAATGTACTCAACTGGCCCAATGGCGTTTTAAGCGGTTGTTTTTATGGGTGGCATTTACGTGGAGGAGTTGGCGAGAGGGGATGGAGAGTTATTGGGAGATGTCCGTCTCTGTGCGACTCAGTTGGCCCGGGCAGTGACTGCCAAGACATCTGCTCCGACTGCCGCCAACAATATGCAGGGGAAGAATAGTGCAGAAATCAGCGCAGTTCCTCAACAGATCATTATTCTTTGGCTAAAAATAACTGTGAGAGGGAGAAAGTGTGTGTGTGTGTGTGTGTGTGTGTGTGTGTGTTTGCAAAAGATATGCGAGGAGAAAATGATTGCCTTCTTCACCTCCAGGGTTACCTAATATTCACAAAAATGACATCAAAGCCCTACATTTTTATCTGCTCTGCAAAGGTTACGTGCACCATGGAGTACCTAATAAGCCCAAATAAAATAAGCGTTTATGAAATAACCATTTATTTCATTAAGGCATATTTATTTATAACTATAATTAAATAAAACAGTAATTAAATGTGGATATAATTAAATCAAGCTCAACTTGTTATTATGAAAAATATTCTCCTTTTTATTTTTTGCACATGAGCATAATTGCATTCATTAGTTTTGCTCTTATGAAAAAATTATTCTGTGATTATCATTAACACAATAGTATGATTGCAAGGCTTTTAATTTAAATTTAATACAAATGTTAATTTCCAGGTCAGTTATTTTCATTGCATAATGGCACTTTTGTAAAATTTGGAGAGGTTTTTTTCTGTTTTTAAATTTCCTTGAAACACATTTCATAATGATACTTTTCATCATGGTGAGGCTGTGTGTCAGTCAGTATAAACAAACTGGATGGTTAGTGGCTGTGCGTCTGTGCAGACCAAAGCAGCAGCACAGCAAACACCGATCACAGCTTTTAGTTGAAGCCGCACTGAAACATGTATTGCTGCAGTGGGTAAAGACCTAGGGGGCGCTATTGAGACCCCCATACGAAACAACCTGGCCACCACATAGACATCCCAGCAATGTGCAATAATTTTCCTGCTCGGTCCTTCCTCACTCAACTCAAATTTTGTTTATTTGGGGGGTGAAAATCGCCCTCCTGAACGTGTTCTTTGCTCTCGTTTGGCTGGCAGACGCTTCTCCCAGATGAATATGAAGCCTGCATCCCAGCAAAAACAAAATTCATATCTCCATATATCCATCTCTGTCTTTGAAAATGTGAATACACAGCAGCTGCAGTGGAACAAACCTGTTTGCATAATATACAACATTCAAAAGCTCTCGACATCAAATGTAATAAAGCAAATTACGCTACGACGTCCTTACAGGCAGGTTGTGTCATCAAGCGAAATCCAAACACTCCCATTTGCTTTGCAGATGTGCGAGACAGCGCTATTAATAGCAACCTATCACTTTTCTTTTTCCTTTTCTTTTTCTTCTTCTTTTTCCCCCCCAGAAGGCCCTTTCTTGATCGACTCTATCGGTAGTAAAAATACTTGGCTGTGTGCTATCATATGATCTGCCAGAACAATTTAATCAAGCGGTTTTCCAATGTATTTTTGTTTTCTGGATGAGTCGTCTCATAAAGATCACAGCTCGGTGGGTGGCTGTCGAACAAAAGCAAGTAACATATGCCTCAAAAGTAGCTTTATTATTATCGTTATTATTGTTCTCATATACAGGTTGGAATATAAGCTGTGACCCTAAATAGAATAAGTACAGAAAACAGGTTGATGAGAAAACCTGCCAGATGAATAACAAAGCAGGCAATTACACCTTACTGTATAACATACAGTATGTCTGTTATACCTAATATACACTCTTCCGCCGTTTGGTAGCTAGATTTAGCTGCTGGTTTGTCTCTCAGACTCTGGATTTTCATCGCCGGAGTAATGAATGAAAGGATTTACGCACTTGGTGAACAGGTCTGATGCTGTTTGTGCTGTTTGACTGCCGCACCATCATGAAAAGTGTTATTATGACATGAAAAGTGTTATTATGACATGAAAAGTGTTATTATGCGGTGTTACTTTGCCTCTCGAAAAGGTGCTGTTTGGAAGCGAATGAAATGAGTTTTTTTTTTTTGTAATAAGCAATTTGGAATTAAAACGCATTATTGTGGAATAAAGTGGAAATTAAATGCCACTAATAGTCATGAAATAGTATTTCTTGACATGAGTACTGTCATTTATACACAGAATGCTGCAAAGGCAGGTAAACAGTTTTAATAATAATGGTAATAACAAAGATGAACAACACTATATGTACTTTGTCATTCGTATGATTAACTTATTTTAATTTAACAGTCAATCAGCGTTCACTAAGCTATACATAATGTGTGTGCCTTGAATTAAATGATAATACAGCGAGTAATAATAATGTATACAAAAATGTAGACTTACTTTTGAATCACTAAGTAATTCCTTTATTTGTTAAAGCAGTCATTTATTTCCTTTTTATTTATTTTGTTGTGCCACATAAATATTCCCCCATAATGAGCAAGTGAGAGGAAGTTCTACTGAGGTGTCATTCACAAATCATAGTTACATTTCTGCTTGTATTGAGAGAAAAATACACTGATGTTACTCTCTCTCTCTCTCTCTCTCTCTCTCTCTCACACACACACACACACACACGCACACACACTAAATGGAGGATTACAGCAGGCACCACTAATGTGTTTATGAGAGTGTAAAGTAGGTAGTGACACACTGGCATGCAGTCACACACACACTTGTAAGACAGTAATAAATTTAGCCGTTCACAAACACACTATGTACACGTGTACCTGCATGCACACACGTACACACACACACACACACACACACACACACACACACATACACACACGGCCACCCACACATACACACACATGCACACTCAGACACACACCCACACACACTCTAGGAAAACAGTTGTTTAATAACACTATCCCTCCCTTTCTCTTCTCCTCTTACTTTCCTCTCCTCCTCCTCCTCTTCCTCTTGCTCTCCTCCTCTCCCTCCCTCTCATCTTCTTCTCCTCTTACTTTCCTCTCCTCCTCCTCCTCCTCCTCCTCCTCCTCCCCCCTCCCTCTGGATTGCCTCCAGTTGCTTGCAGCCTCTCCACACACTCCATTTAGCACTGTAATAATGATCTTAGAGCTGCTCTGCTCCTCTGTCTTCTGCTGTTGCCTCTGACAGGTCGATGCAGCCCTGGCACACACCTTGGTGCATTTGAAGTTCATCATTTGTGTAGTGTTTTTCTTCATTTCTGAGCTTCTGTGAATGTTTGAATTGGTCTATTGGCAACACAAGCCATCTGGACGAAACTTTGGTTTTGTTTGAGTATTTTGGTCTGGTTTGGTCTCCTTCAAAGAACTTAGTTTCAAGTATTTTGTTTTGAAGGTAGCTGAAGGCTGCATTCTAAGGCCAGTCATTTGCATAGACTGTTTGCGTCTTGCTTTTTTGGTTGAAAAGTGGATTGTCTGCATAACCACTAGTTCTTTTTTTTTTTTTTTTTCTTTTTAAAGCAATGAGTTTTAAATGTGAGTTCTTGCATACTAATTTTTTTTTTTTCCTGCAGGGACAAAATGTTAGTAATGGCGATATTTATAGTACACGTTAACAAGCTTTGCATGGATTGAGAGTTGAATTGTTTTGGTGTTTAGTTTTTATGTGAAGGGTAAATGTGTCTTTTTTTTTAGGGAAATACTAGTATATATTAGGTTCCATGGAAATGTGCATATCAGCTAAAATGTTTCCCTCAATGGAAAGACGGATAGCTGTGAAAAAGTTACTACAGTATTTTGTATCCATAAAATAGTGTGTGTGTGTGTGTGTGTGTGTGTGTGTGTGCCTGTGTGAGAGACAGACAGAGAGAGAGAGAGAGAGACCCAGTGTGTGTTGGCGTGTTTATTTTGCAGTCATTGGATCATGCAAGACTGATGTGCCTCTTGAGTCTCCATTGAGATGACTGTGCTGTGTGTTGGTGGTGTGCTTTCACTGTGCCTGCTTTAACTGAGCTATTTCTGTCAACCTTCTCTTTTTTATTGCCTCCCACCTAGCTTGATTTATCATCGGGAATGTTTGTTCCATTCACCCAGTGTACATCCAAAAGCCATTTGTTCTTCCAATAGGTGCCTATCATTTTCCATTCACATGAGCCCTTTCTTTTTGATGCGTTTTGAACCTTATCGCTTCAACTTCGGTGGCGCAGAAGGATTAAAGTCTGATCTCTGCCATCATGGCTTCTGATCTTGTCCACTGGGATCCATTTTCTGTCCCGATTGCGATCCCTGACCTTTAGGCCTTATATTTTATCAATGATTTGCGACCCCTCTCCCCTGCTAATGCTTCCACAAGCTGGTCTGCTCTGCCACATATTCATAGTCCAATGTAGCTAGACTTTCCAGTTGCATGTTATTTTTAAGCAATGCCTTCGGTGTGGTATTTTAGGATAAATCTATAACCTTTGATCTTGTTCAAGTTTACTAAAAATAGATTTTAAAGGATACAACTTCTGAGGGGAAACATGTTCTTGTAATGCATAAGGAAGGAAAAACTGTTGAACAGATAAATCTGTAAATAACCTCAGGAAGGATCACATCAAGGCGGCTGCAGCGATCCAGTGGTCTAGCCTGTATATTTGCAATCAGTATACATGCTGGTGAAATTCTCAGTTTCAACACAGATTGAATAATTTTAATGCTTATTTAAAGGGCAATATTTTCATGTTTTGGCATTTCACTGTTGTTTAAAACACATCTGTGACATTTAAAAGAACGGAAACTTTGAGGAAGTAATTGGGGTAACTTGTTTCCCCTCCCTTGCACCCAGAATCTAGCAAGCCGTTTTGGAGACGTTCATTTTTTATTAATGAGCCACTGGCTGCTGATTGGCTGGTGCTGTTGATGGCTCCTCCCTCCTGCCTGGCTTGAAGAGCAGCAGCTGCCCCACGGTGCTGCTAAAGCATGGGCAGGCTGATGCAAATTTTATGATTCTACGTGGTTCGGTTATATCTGACGATGCTCAGTTGTGACAAACAACTGGAGCAAATTCTGATTTGACATTTCCCACAGAGAACCTCGTTAAGTAGTACACCACCCTGTCTTAACATCAATTAAATAACATCCCTGCCTGCAACGTCAACGCCAAGACAAGGAAAAAATCTGTTTTCTTTTACACCCCCATTTCACTTGAGCTGTTTTTGAGTTCAGCTGAGGACTTCCCCCCCGACTTTGATCCTGCTCTTTAGCGCTGAACCTAAAGCCCTGGCAGAGGTAAATACCAAATGGCATTCACCACCTCTCTTGCACTGTTTTCTGGGGAAAAGAGACAAACAGATGTCACCGGGTGGTTGACGAATGAGATGTACGCTCGGTGGAAAGTCAGGAGGAAATGAAGAGGCTGAGAGAGGCAGAGAGCGTGCCAGATGAAAGGACTTTGATGCACCGAAAATACTCCCCAGTCCAAGGCAGATGTCTGCGAGCACCTGAAATCGTCCACGCTGCCAACAGAGAGCGAGTGAGAGTGTGAAGTGACACCTAATCAGTTCAGGAAATAAACAAAAACTCCATCGGGCAGGAAATTGTCGCTGACAAGGAGGAAGTTGCCCGTTTGGCAGAACAAAGTCTCTGCTGATGAGCAGACTTTGAGTTTCTGAGGAGAAATGTTATTGTTATATAACAGGGTGTGTGCAGGCGGTGATCAACAATCAACTGACTGGTCTGGGTTTTCAGTGGAGATGCTCTCATTGTCACTGCCTGGTATGAAACACAAATGCATATGTTGTGCAGACCTTATTATTACTGGTTGGACCCTCTGATCTCCTCACATCGCCGTATGGCAGCCAACTAGGAAATAAAAGTGTGTAAATGCAGACTTGCCCCCACCTTCACCCCCCCTCAAGGTTGCTCATCGTCTAATGGTGGCAACACAAAGCGGCGAATCCGGTAATTACAGCCTTGTTTGAGTAACTGTGCAGTGTCTCTCCAAGATTATGAGTGCCCCATTACACCAGCGTAACATTGTTCTCTCGCAGATACCGAGAGGTGATATTAGCATGGAACTGTCAATCTGTGCTTTTAATCAAGGACTGTCTCTGAGCAACCCCAGGGATGTGGTGGCATTAGAATCACTGCAGTCACATGTATGCCAATTAGCCGCGGTGCTGAGTTGTGATCACACCAGTGTTCTCTTTTGCCAGGGAGGCTCTGCTTTCATGGCTGACAGTGTTTATCAGCTGATTATTGTATCCCCTAATGATGCTGCTGTATAAATGACAGCTCGACTGCTGCTAGAAAATGTAAATGGGTAAATTTGCGGTTTTTGTACAAAGGGAAAAAAGCAACAACAGAAGAAACCCACTGTTTCAGAAGAAAAGATGTGTTGAACCGGCAATACATATATAAAAAGAAAACATTTGTAATGTGCTGTATCAAAGAGAGAAGCAGACATTATGGGTGTTAATACAGATGTAACAGCTGTCAAATTTATGTAATGAGGAGGAAAATTATTTTCTTCTCTAGCCAGCATTGCTCTGTTTCCTCAGTACACTTCTACATTGTATCACATAGCTTTTTTGGCGATTCAGCTTTCCTTTTCAGAATTATTTCCCTATGGAGATTAATAAAGTATCACATAATTCCCTTTATTGGTTGATGCAGTGTTTCTTTATATTTCCTGACGTTTGAGGATTGGACAGGATCTGTTATGAAATGCCTGTTGACTATTAGCCTCTGAGGACAAACAGCACAGGAGCAGAGATGCATGGAGGAGAGCATTTCATTGACACAATGCAACTTCATTCACTGTAACAGTGAGTCAGACGTCCCACACAAACATTAAGACCATTTGCGGTTCATTTTCGAGGAGGAATAGAGATGGAAAAAACATGGTCATTTTAGGATGTTTTGTCCCTCCATTGAAAAGAAGCACTTATCCTCAGAACGCACGGCCACACCTTCGGCTGTTTACCACGCTGAGCTATTAGATGTTACTGGAGATGGAGGGCAGCTCGGGACGGTCCAACCTGTTCCATGGAGTCATACTTTAAAAGTGGAGTGGAGGACATGGCAAGATGGCTCCCATCAGGCTGTCTGGCAAACAACTTCTACTTAAATATACTGCATGTTCCCTGGGCTTTGAGAGGCACTTATGCCACTCCACTGTCTTGTTTTTTTTGTGATTGAATAGGCTATTACTGTTTTCCCTGTACGCCATACTGGATTGTGAAATGCATGTTGTATATTTAGTGTCTACTGAAGCAGAAAAGAGGAAGGAAGAACTTGATGGACGGTGGTTTTAGCCATCGCTTAAGTCTCTAAGTAGCAGCATTGCTTCCATGTCTCATTTCTTAATCCTCCTTCCCATCCTTCTCCATCCCTCACCTGCCCCCTCAGTTTCTTTGTCGTCTAGGAGAGGAAGTGTGTGGGATGTCATGGCGTCAGGGATCAGATGTAAATCAACCGTTTGCACAGAGCCGGGGGGAGTCCTCACATCACAGCAGGCTTGTTTTGAACAGCTTGGACACCAGAGTACACGCTGCTCACTTGCTTCATCCCCTCCAGTCATAGCTCCTTCCACTCGCTGCTGAATAACAGGCACACTTTGAGGGAAGGGTGCTTGATCTCAGTGGCTGGAGGGCAGTAGCTTCTTCAGGACAGATTAGAGCCCAAACTGTCTTGTGAAAGGCAGGTGAGCCGGGCGGCTGCACAATCTCCCGTGCAGCCGCAAATGGAAATTAATTTTGTGTATGCATTGGAGGCTCATCCTTAAATGAAACCTCTGCTTGAATACGATAAGTGTAACCAAGGAAAATGTGTGTGACGTGCAATTAAAGAGATTGACCTTCTGGAGATGAATAGCAATATGTTTGTTGAGATACGTGTCCAATCAATCCAGATTTAGAAAGTGTTTGTTTATTGAAAGGGAATTTAATTTGTTTATTCATCATGGAGTTAGTTTCCCTGTCATATTCTATTTGGTTTTCCATTGGTCAGCCAGCATTAAATTCTTGAGCTATTTGAGATGCTGCAGTAACAGTGACTCAAGCCAAGCAATCCCTGACTTCAGCACAAAGCCTTGTTATAATGCCTTCCTGAGGCCCAGCCTCATAGCAAACGCTCAGCAAATGGATTTTAGATTGGTAAGATTAGATTGAAATGTAAAACCAGTCAGTGTAGGGGCTCTGGGGTATTAAACGGCAGCAGAGACAGTTGGCATGGATTTCCATCAGTCAACAATCTGTACCTTCTAGCAAGCATTGTTATTGAACTTTTTCACAAGTGCTAGTGTCTCTAAATTACACAAATCACATTGACATCCCCGCTCAGAGAGTGCAGGCGTTCTTTTATTCTCCCTTGATATCGTCCACATTGAGCAACAGAACTGACATATCCAGTTCGTTCTGAATGGTGTGTCAGTAAATGAGCCTGGATGGGGAAGAGAGAAGGCAGCTGACTTTCAAGCTGATAAAAGGCCGAACAAAGTCCCAGATGTGGCCATAGATTAAAGAGCTCTCATCCACAGAGAGATCTTCCCGCTTGACTTTTCATATCAGACACAACAGGCTTGATTCTATAAACGTGAAGTTGAACAGAAGTGACAATAATGAAGCCGTCTGTGGTTATTTGCGGCATCCTCCTCCACTGATTGTCTGTTTTTAGATTGTTGTTTTATTTTTTTGACAAGTCAGGTATGGAAGTAGATCCAATGTCTTGTCTGATGGGGCGTTATATACTTTGTGCTGTGCTGTCTTTGCTGTTTGTGTGTGTGCGTGTGTGTGTGTGTGTGTGTGTGTGTGTGTGCTGTGGCGCAGAGACAGAGTAGTTGAGTAGTTGAAAATATAATGTGTCACCATAACAGGAGCCTGGTTAATGTTTGCAAAGGATGTGCCAGTTCATGAATCAGTCCTGAAGCTGCCCACAAAGTCTGAGCGAAAGCCTTGAATTTGTAACCAGAAAGATGTGGGGAGGAGGAGGAGGACGAGATGGATACCGGCACTGGGACGAGGTGGGGGAGGGGGTAAGGATGAGGTTGGTCGGTAGGAAATTTAAAAGAGGAGGCATGGAAGAAGGGAGGAAGGGCAAGAAGAAGGGGAGTCGAGGTAAAGAAAAGGAGGAGACGGATGAGAGGGGGCTGGAGTTAAGGAGGTGAGAGAGGAAATAGATGAAGGGAGCAGAAGATATATGGAAGTGAAAAGAAAGGTCAGAGAGGAGACAGGAGCGCAGGAGGAGGCGGGAGACGGATGGGAGAGAGGGGTGAGGGGGTGCAGGGAAGGGGTTTTAAATGCAGGGTGAGGAAATGGTCTGTTCTTTGACCTTAATTGGAGAGAGTGATATTCGCTATATTTTTAGATGGATGATAAAGCCACAGAACACGAACAGGCCTGTCCGCGGGGCTTTCAACAGCTCTCACAGCTTTCACCACAGCCATTTACCTGCCTCACCCCAACACCAGCCTGACTCAAACACAGAAATATGTAAGCCCTGCCAGACTGGACTGCTACAATCAGTCCACCATATGTGCAGCGAGCACCGATCGGGAGGTAGATATCCTTTCATGGTTCACATTCGCAGACGGGTCCCTTTAGGCCGCATCGACATCCAGCGCATCTGCTGCTTTCACTGATGTCAATAACTCTCCTTGACAGCAAAGACTGGAGGTCATGACCTGTCGTACCAAACATATTACTTGACGTGTTATTGTTGCCGAACCACATGGCAACGGTTGAGATTATGACCTATTGCAAGGCACGCATAATAAAGCTCATGGATTAGTGGGAATATTTCCACCTAGGCAATCCATTCATTTGCAAGGCGCTCATGGAACATAGCCTTGTGGGTAATGTAGTTGTCTCTCCATCCATCAGACTCGTGCATTTGGGCTTGCGTTGTAATCCAGCTCATTTGTCCGGGTCTGGCTTGGGGACACCAATTTACGTCCACGTGGCTGCTCTCTGCAGACTGAGTAATGGGGTCTGAAATGGTGGAAAGTCAGGTGCAAATAGATCCAGCTGCATCCCTGATTACTGATGTGATGTCAGCACAAATCTGTGTTGTCGCTGTGCCTGCGAGCGCTCACCGCACAGCACTGTCAGACACACAGACGGAGAGAGAAGTGAGAGGGTGAGGACAGGAGGTAAGACGAGGGAGACAGACAGAGAGGGAGACAGTCAGGGAGAACTGAGAGGAAGGAAGAGAAGGAGCCACACACACACTCACAGAAAGACAGAGTGAGAGAGAGAGAGAGAGAGAGAGAGAGGGAGCAAATAGAGGCCAAAAAGTCCATCAACTCAAATCAGGAACCTGTCCTTTCAATTTTTAATTTTAATTTTTTAAAAAGTGCTCGGAGGTAATTTTAGCACAAAAGGAAACCCTGAGGCTCCAATATGGATGCTGCCAGATTTTCTGTCTCCCTCCGCATCCAAAAGTACAATTTCAAAAAAAAAAATTTCCCCATAAGCTCCAAAACGAAAATTCATTCTAATTCGTTCTGACACAGAACTCATTATTATTTCATCGACTTCCCTGCCTGAACTATGAATTTATTTTTGGATCAGGTTTGAATTTTAAAAACAGTTTTTTTTTTGTTTTTTTTTTTCTTTTTGTCACACACACACACAGAGTCACAATAGGAGAGAGATGATGGACACAGATACTCAAGGTCATTAAAAAACATTAAGGCAGAATGTCACCGGCACATTTACTGTACGCCTTGGCTCGGCACAGAAAAAAAAAAACTTTCCTGTCACAATCCAAAACTATTCCTGACTGAGACTTCAGTATTATTAACGAAAACTTTCCACCGTTCCACAACCTTTCTGTACAGTGTCAACTTTCTGAATAAATCTCTTTGTATCTCTGTTTGACGCTGCGGAGGCATATATACGCATATTTCTTCATCTAAATGGTTTTTCTGACTGCCCTGAGGCATAAATCATGCACACGGGGGTTCCTAAACATCCCTAGTATTTTCACCGATTGACCTGCCACTTGATTTAGCTTACCTCTCATGCTAAACAGCATTCTTGGAAAGCCTCAGGAAGGCAGCTCTGAAATAATACTTTACAGATGCACTCGCCCTGTGTGAGTGCATTCCTTTGTCCTCTCCATGGGGAGTCTTGTCTCCACTACGAACTACAAATAATATATGCCTTACTGTACATATCTCATTGAACCTAATGGGCCACAAAATGCCCTAGGGTCTATGTTTGGATATGTGCATTGAGTTAATGGGTGAGGCGGGAGCACAGACCATCAAACCCCCCCTGCTGAAAGTCAAATATAGCCTTGAGGTTTGAGTTTGAGCTTGGGTTAACTGACTGATGTGTGGTGAAGATATTAAGATGTGAAAAGCGCTGCTGGCAAATTTATTATTGATGGACTGAGAGTGTGTTGTAGTGTTATGAAATGCGTCAGAGATTATTGTGCTTCTAATAATCAATTCAACCCCTCCCCACCACCACCAACCCACATGCACACACTCACATGCAAACGCACACATGCGCACGTGCGCACACACACACACACACACACACACACACACACACACGCATATGCACAGACTGCCTGACTTTTCAAAAATACATACTAACAGATAGTTTCGAAAGCTCCCAGGTTCTCATTTGTTTTCTTGTCACTGTCAGCCGTCCTGATTCGTCTCCACAGACTTTTCCACTCATGCAGACACACACTTCACACACACTTCAAAATATGCAGTCCTGTACATTTATTCCCGGCTGAGTGTGAATCATCTGCTGTGGTCTGGTGGTGGCTTTTACGGATGATGACAACATTTCACCTTCTCCCGTCCTTTTGCTTTAATTTATGCTTTGTGCCGCTACGTGCTGCCTTCCCACTCGTGATGGGAAGAGGCTAGTTGCTGCGTCCTTGACTAAGAGCTTTTCTGCGCACTGGATCCACTTGAATGAACGGTTCTTTTATGACACTAGACATAGAAATATCACTTGTATGGAGTATATGAGACAGCTGCCAAGCACTGATGGTGTTGCATGGCTGCTTGGTTTGCTGTTCTTCAGCAGTGTTTTTCAACCTTGTTCTTTAGTACCACCTGTCCTGCAAGTTTTTTTCTTTTAGCTCCATGCTTGCATTCCTGATCCAATTAATGGCGTAATGCCGACTGGTCGAGCAGAGGAAACAGATCCACCGGAACAAGGTAGCATAAAGTGTTCAGCCCTTAATTTGATCAAGTGTGCAGGAATAAAGATGAGGCAAAAACTTGCAGGACAGGAAAGGTTGTATGAAATCAGATTTGTGCCAAAAACATCAAACAAATCTTCCTCAGTATCAAGCAAAAACAGGAATTTGAGAGAAAGAAAAAAACACTGGAGCAAAAAAAAAAAAAAAATGTCATCTCAAAAGTAAAACTTATAAGTTGCAAACAAATTATTTGTGTAATCGAGCGAATTATTGGCCTTTTTTAAGTTTTTGAGTGACAGCTCAGCATCCTGGACGTTGTTCAGAGAGCCTAAACAGTGGCACTGGGCTTTCACTACCGATCTTCAATTGGATTCCTAAGAGATTAATAAAGTCTTCCACATATAAAAGTTCAAATTCAGTTCCAACTCTAAAAACATGAATTTAACTTTCTAAAAATGTTAAATTAATGGGACTTTTGCTGTCTTTCTCCCTTGAAATTCAAATAGCATTATTTTTTTTAATAGCATTTTTAATTGCACAAGCTGCTGGGTCACAGCTCATTTTGATCAAAGTGCCATCTGTGATAGAATTAGTGTATTTGGATAATCCAATGAAATGTGCTCCGTTTTATAAACATTAAGGTTACTTTGTGGTTGACATGGCAGTGTATATGCTTGCATTAACTGTCACTCAAAAACTCAGTAGTCAGTGGGGACGCACCCCTGAAAAAACCCACCCACACGAGATGTCTGTGCCAGAATTGCAAACAAAAATCCTGTAAAAAATCCTGTATCCTGTAAAATAAAGGATATATCAAAAATGCAAAAGGCCATTGATTTGCTTGATTACACAAATAATTTGTTTGCAAGTTATTCGTTTTAATTTTGAGATTACTTTTTTTTTGCTTTAGTATATTTTTTTTCTCTCAAATTTGTGTTTTTGCTTAATACCAAGGAGGTTTTGTTTGATCTTTTAGGCACAAATCTGATTTGATAAGGTTAAGTCCTGAATTAGGAAACATATATTTTAAGACTTTGGCTGAGAATGGGAGTGTGACTGGAGGCTATAGGATTGGGATTAGGATTCAGATTTGGGCTCAGATTGGGGCTTGTGCCCAGGCTGGTGGGATCTACTGTCAAACTCGAGACTGAGAAGTGGATTATTGGACGGTTTGGAACTGGAACTAGAATTAGTATTACAATATGGACCAAAAATCATATTGCAGTCAAACTGACAGATATTGCAACTGCGATATGATTCACAGTTTTAGTGGGAATCCTACATACGTCAAAAATTTGCAACTCCTGCCATTTGAATGTTGCACTTGAGGATATTGCAGTTTTGATTCATTGTTCAGCCCCACTGAGAGCTACAGCTAGTCTCTTACTGGCTCTAGATTTAGGCCAAGGTCTATCCGTGTTAATGGAACCACTAATACACAATGTATACAGTTAAATATTTGAGGAACTAATGAATGACATACTTAAGGGATCCTGTGGTTAATGATCCTATTTCAGCACTATTTTGGCAATCCCACGAAATGCAGTCTGAGATTTATTTGAGGTATTAATCCTCAGTTTGGTCAGTTTGCCAAAATAAATACCATTTATCCTGCTAACCTTTCCCGATGACCTCATGGACTTGCTCATGCGTGTCTATCAGCTGACCTGCCTGCCCCCCGTGCCAGCGCAGGCTCGTGGAGAACAACCGGTTGGTAGTCGTAGCTGTTCAAACTGCAGAGTAATGAGCTTCCAATAGGGACTCGCTGAGCCAAAGCAAAGAGACCTGAAGCGAATTCTAATCTCGCCTGCACTCGGATACTAAACTGGCAGAGCTGCGCGGCTGTCCTGCAGGAGGTGCGGCTCAGTGGAAAATGATTAATGAACACCAACTATTTTTGTCTGACTCTGTCTCAGTCTTGTTCCTTTTCTTCCTCCGTTTTTGCTCGGATCGCCCGTGTCATGTCCCTTTTCATTCATCCCTCGCTTTGCAAATTGATGGACACTCTCTCTCTCTCTCCTGTCTCACTCTCCGTCTCTCTAGTGCACACAGAGTAAAACTTTGATTGCATTTGAAATGTCAATAGCAGGGCCTCTGCTGCAGTATTTTGCATTTCAGATTAATGATTGCTGTTGCTGTAGTCCCCGGTGGGCAGGTAATCCTGCTTTGAAACACAGCTACATGTTTGTTTATTCAGCCAATTTCATGGTAGACAACCTATTTTTTTTTCTGACATTTCATTCCAACCTTATGTCACTCTCTTTTCCCTCCATAGATTTGTCTGGGAGAGGAAGATATGAAGGTGGCAAGCTCCCTCTGGCTCCTGTTTTCACTCACGGTGGTAAGCTCATATTTTGAATTTAAAGAATGCTGCAAAGTAAACTTTTCCAAGGCTTTGTTTCTCAGTTATACACCAAGTATAATGTACACATTTGATATTAGATTCACAGTAAATGGACATGCTAATTGGTTTTGGTCTGATGGTTCTCTATACTCAGCAAAAATCTAAAAGATTAATCTGATATAGTTCAGTAACCCTTTATAACTAATTGGTTCAGTTTGTTAATTACAAACTTGGATGACCCAAAAGAGAGGATCTGCCATCCATGACTGCTCGTGTGTGTGCGTGCGCGCGCGTGTGTGTGTGTGTGTGTGAGTGTGTGTGTGAGTGTGTGTGTGTGTGTGTGTGTGTGAGCTCTTACTGTATATGCTCTATTTCATTTAAGATCAGTCACTTTATGGGAAAAACCAATCACTGATGCACTGTTTCAGTGTTTCATTTTGCATGAAACAGTGCCACAACATGCCATGAAACAGCTCTTACAGTGTGATGTACAGGCTGGATGTCTTAAGTAGAGCAGTCGTATTTGTTTATCCTCCAGAGCAGAGGCTCTCTTCTGGTCCAGCCTCAGGCCACGTTTGTCCTCAGTCATTAAATCATCATCCACACAAAGGCCAACTTAAGAGCCGTTCAGTTTCACTTTGCAAAATGGAAAGTACAGCAGCCCGATCAACAATGCTTTCATGAACTGTTAAAACACAATATACACAAGAAAGTCTAATAAGGGCTTTAAACTCAATAAAAAGCTGTTCTCACAACTAGAAATTAATTGAGGCCTCCAAAACTCTGCAAGCCTGCAGCAATAGCAGAATAATAAAGTATGGGCTGTTTTGTTTTTATATTTTATTTGGTCAAATGAGTAAAGAAAGAAAACAATTTCTTGAGCCAGCTTTGGCGTATTGTGTCGGACCTATGTCTGTACTAATGTTGTCCCTGGTTAGGCCTTTGTGTTTTTTTTTTTATTTATTTACATTTATTTACAAGTTTTTTAAACTAATTAAAGGACTAATGTGATATCTCAGGTGTCATTTGTGTTATTTTAACAAAATGTTGATGGATGATGCATTTTGGCTCCATGTTCTGGAGTATGAAAACATTTTACATATCGTTCTGATAAAGCTGCTAAAATTAAAGGTTAGTGTCAAAGTTGGAAAAGCCATAATTGCTGCACCACCAATCCACTTTTAAGGATAATTTGAGGGATGATGCATGTTGACGCAGAGTTCTGCATCTTTTATGGGGGATGACATATTTATTTATGCTATATTAATGAGGTTTTTTTTTTTTTTTTTTTTTTTTTAGATTTTATTTCACTAAGATCAGGATGTTTCATGACACACTGTCAGTGATGAAAAACATTTTGTGCTCTGTTCTGCTGAATGTGAAATGGAAGTTGGCTATTTCAGTCTCCTTTGCTGCGCAGCATCAAGTTTGACATGACGTGCTGGCGTGTGTGTGTTTTTTCGTTTTTCCGTCCTTTCCAAATGTTTTATGTCTGCTGTATCTATGATGTTCTGCTTTATGTTTCTGCACTTTGTCTTTTGAGCGCCAAAGTGGTCTTGTCATCCAGATTCAGAAAGATAAATGGATTGTAAGTAGGTGAGGAGATGACTTTGCTTGGAGGATTTTGAAGAGAAAGAGGACAAGATGTTATTATTATTATTTTGATTGATTTATTTATTTATTTGCTGTGTTTTTTTTTTTTTTTCTCGGTCAGTTCATCTGTTGATATTCGTGGTGGCCTGGTGGTCGTATGTATGACGTCATTTACTTCAATGTTTGGAGTGACATCATATGTACGGCTGCTAAACTGCTACATGGGACATCAGCTCTCTGGCAAAAGTCACTGATGAAAATTTCTTTTTTTTTTTTTTTATGATTGTGTGGCCTTTTCCAGGGTCAGATCAGTCAGGTAAGAATGATGTGTTGGTCTGAGGAGAATTCCCTTTCCATCTACAAAGAAAATATGCCTGAATATTACACAGGAAAATATCAGTGTGAGAAGAAAGAGACACAAAGGTAGGAGGCTTCCTTCTGAATCGTGACGAGGGTTATGGAAAATAACTTCCAGACAACGTGTCAAAATTCCTGTCAAATAATGCAGGAAATAGAAGCGCACCATTCTAGCACTTTGAGTGGCTTCGTTTTCAGCCCCAAAAAATTTTTGCCAGATAAGTCACAGCTTTGCAGGCTCTCCACCCTTGAGTGAGAAGCATTATCAGCATCAGCATTTCACAGGGCTGCCCTCATGTTTTTTAATACGGCTCCCAAATGCAAACAGACGAACAGAGATAAGATTCACTTGGAGAAAATCATCCCGTTAAGCTTTTTCGTGGGTTCTCAAGCGCACTAATGAGTTACATAAATCATGAATGGCTGGATTTTCAGATCAGATTGCAATCTTTATCAAATTGGCACTTTGAAACGGCTTCAATAACTGTTAATGTTTAATTTGACGTCAAAACTCATCAGTGTAATCTCTTCCATTTACAGTTCCTTGTGGAGATGTGTACCGTAGCCTGATAAAAATGCTGACATAAATTCAAAGGCAAATATGACAAATTATCCAATTTTATTTTTTATATTAGTGAAAGTGGATGCTTTATCTTAATTAATGATAGTCCTCTACGAGCAATGCAGATGAGGGCAGGAACTGATTATTAAAAACACATATTGAACCAAACTGCACAAGTTCCAAGTCAGTAAAATGCAGGTTTTGTTTCTTCCCCTCCTCAGCTCTAAGACACTGTGTCCTGTTGTCTCCACAGTGCAGGGCGGCGGCAGGCGCTGAGCCCACCGCAGACACATCGCTCAGACCTGGGCAGGGCATAATGGAGAGCCAGGGCCAGGCGCTGAGCCAGCGTCAATACAAATGTCTTGAGCCATCCAGCAGAGACCAGCCACACAACAGAACCGGTGAGCGGCCCAAATCACTTTAAATCACTGGGCAGCCAATGCGATTACCTTTCGGGACCGCGTCACAGTTGTAATGACCTTTGTCACATCCATCATCACGGGGGTCAAACCCTGTTGTCGCTCTTGTTAAAGGTAATTGTAATGTTTCCCCCTGTGCTATAAATCAATTGATCTGCAAAGGCTTTTGACTTGGAAACTGCAGGGTTACAATCTCTTTCACGGCTGTAGACATATGATGCAACTATCTGGTGTTTAAGCTTTTCTACTAAAATGACGGGACAAGCGAAGAGACAGGAAGACACAGTGATTATCATGCAGCCAGTGTGCATATTTCTTAATTACACAGACTTTCCTTCCTCCAGGTGTGTACTGTAGTCGTATGTGGGACGGCCTGTTGTGTTGGGAGGAAACACCTGTTGGGACATATTTAACCCAGAGCTGTCCAGATTACCCCGGACAGGACCCCACCGGTATGAAAAGTCTGCACTTCTCTCACCGATGCATGGCAACATTATAGATGAGTCTAGAGAGGCTGAAGTGTGCAAGGCTTTCTGTGTAACTGTTCAGTCGCAGGTGATGAGGTCGATCACGTGACACAATACTCCATCATCCAGCACGGGCCTCGAGGGAGATGGGAGGGTTTTATAACACGAAATATTGATGTTACCAGGCTATTGTAATCAGGAGAATGGCTGTTCATTGTTAGGTGCTTCTCTGAGGTTTGTAATGTAAGACCTGTGTATACTATAACATCTGTCTGTAAAATAATTACAAAAAAGGTTATGCAATCACCTAACATAGGGAGCACACAAATAATAAAAATGATAATAACAATAATATCAAATAGTATAATAACATGCTGGATGTATAATGTAATTATGTTTTTTGTATCGCCATAAGTTGACATATTTCATGTTGAATAGCAGCATCATGACCAGCTGTCAGTATGTGATTCTTCTATTTGAAGGATTTTCCTCCACAATGATAAAATGACTAAATGTGAGGATCCAGGACTGAGATCATAACAAAGTATTTTCAGATGAAGTAATTATTTACCAGACTAATCTCCAAAAATGGCCACTAACCTTGCAAAAGTAATAGCTAACACACTGTATAACATAACAAAATTAAGTGCCAAAAGACATTTCTGTTAAAATGTCCAACTGTGAAATTATTTTTCCTAATGTTTAGTTTATCTTTACTGCTAGCGGTCATCGCTGTGGTGTTTTTGCTCTGCTCTTCCCACCAGTTGCTTGCCAGTCAACCAGTGTGACCACTATTGTGCTGTCTTGGATTTTTTTTTGGGTGGATAAAAAATGAGTTTCTGTAGGTGGCTTTCTTATCTCTGTCTGTTCAGCTGTGGTGGTTATCGCTGATCATGCTAACCACCCAGCTCTTCTTCTGTTTACATAGCACTGCTGCTGTTGCTGGAAACATTAAATGCATCACTTCCTGTGTGCCAGGGGATTTTTCCTGGGAGAGAGTTACCAGACATGCTTAGACCAACAAATGTAAAAGCTTTCGTGAGGTGGATTTTCGTTATCGGCAGGAGACAGTAACGGAAGGGACATTTGTTAATATGAAAATGTCACCGATTATTACCCTTATTACCCACTTAAATTTTGGATTACATTATGTGAAGTTATCAGAACTTGTGCACTTTTACATTATGACTAATGCTACAATGCGTGACAAAGCCTAATTCAAGAGATGAAAGGTGATGTCAGCTCCGATTTGGGAAAATGCAACATGATGGAGAGGGAAAGGGTAAAGGAGAGGAAGACACAGGAGAATGAGAAGCACAGACGGAAAATGAATAGCAAAGAGAGGAGGATAGAGATTACAAGCAAGAGAGGGAAGCTGGAGGTAAAAAGGCAAAGAGAGAGATGGATGAGGAGCGAGAATATGGATGAGAAGAGCAAGAAGGTGTTTCTATACAGGGAGGCTCATAAAGGATTTTCCCAAAATGCCTGTGATGTTAAGAGTTCCCTGTGGCACCATTTGTGAAAGTCGATACTGCTGATATCAGGCTCTGGGGGAGACGTACAGTTGAATGTGGCGGCAGGACAGTTGATGAGCTGTCAGAGGAAGCGAGGCAGCTGGGCTACCGCGGTCGCTCTCAGGAACGACGTGATCTCACTCCTCGCCCGGTCATGGATCACCGCTTGGTCTTAAACCCAGCATCTGAGCCTGAAGCCAGAAAAAAATTCTCCAAATGGGGAATTTTCTGTTTGACATAACATTTGGCCATGTCCGCCAGGTTAAATTAATCACAAAAGTGCGGTAATGCCAAGATTCAGGGCATGATTTATGTGTTGTGAATAGTACCAACATGCTACTGGAGGAAAAAACACAAGAAGCATCCAAGCAACGTAGTGGCTCACTGTACTGGAAAAGCTCAAACAACAATAAAAGTATTTGTTTAGCTATTTTGTTTATCACTCATTCAACAAGTCAGTCTGTGTATCGGTAATTTGATATCAGAATTGAATCTAATTCTATTAATATGGGCTATGTGCTCCAAAGCACCGTGCAGATATTCAGCACACAGCAGCCATCACATCCAGCATTCATTATCTCAGCGATGGATTCTGCTGATGTCAAGCCGCCGTTAGTCAGCACCCGAAATCACATCAACAGCAATTACCTTGGACATTTTTTTTTTTTTTTTTACAGGAAAAGTGACAAAATACTGTGACGAATGGGGTAATTGGGTCCAGAGTCCCTCCATTAATAAGACTAGGTCCGGCTGTCTACCGGCTCCAAAGGACAAATTAAAGGTAATTGGAGAATGAACTGTTTTCCTGTGACTAATGGAAGCACAAGACGAAGGATTAAACAGACGCTCAATCCTGACCAACAGTTTTTTAGTACTGGATCTTTCTGGCATTTTTTAAAGTACTATAGATTTCAGAACCATGCAGCGATGCCAAATAACATCATTATCAAATCTTGGTGTTGCTTCTTTGTTTTCTGTTGTTCTGCATCCTTATGGTTTGTGTGCATGCCTGTCTGGGTGCATTTGTAACTAACTGTGATTTCCCTTAAAAAAAAAAAAAAAAAAAAAATACACTAAAGGCGGCAGCCACCCAGCTTTTAGGGGACCCTGCAGTGGAGCCCACCATTGAGGCCAGAGTCAGTCCCATGGTCAGCCCACAGGAAGAAGAAATCATCAGGAAGAAAATCCTTGACGGCCAGTACAAGTGTTTTGAGAAAATGAATCGAGATCCTCCTTATAACAAGTCAGGTAGTGACAGCAACCATTGAGGCCATCATTTTCCGCCTCCGTGCTCAGTAATTAGATGTTAGAAGCGGCCCATTTTCTCTTTATTTCTATGCTGTTACTCCACTGAGAACATTTGCCTCAAGACGCTTTTATATCACTGAGAGTGTGCACGGTGGGGAGACTAACAGGTGTATCACTTCTCGTGTTTTTGTGGCCTTGTTGGTGCTACAGGGCTGTTCTGCAGCCGTAACTGGGATGGCTGGCTCTGCTGGGACGACACTCCGGCGGGAACCTACACGTCCCAGAACTGCCCCAATTACTTTGTCGACTTCGATTCCACAGGTGAGCGGCGAGACTCAAGAGCCGCCGCTCTCAGAGTCCGCTGGTGCCTTAACCTCTCATGATAAATTCACTCCTGATCGTCCGCTGACTGTATTTAAACAGGCTGTGGTGTAAAATATTCATAGCTGTGTAGATGAATAATTCATTAAGCCTAATGGGGCCACAGTTTAATCGTTCAGATTAAGTGGAAATTGTTTGAAAATTTATATCTATCTATATCTATATCTTTGTGTGTGTGTGTGTGTGTGTGTGTGTGTGTGTGTGTGTGTGTGTTTATTGCTTGATTGGTTGTTTAATTTCAGAAAAGGCAACTAAGTATTGTGGGGAGAACGGGCAGTGGTTTCGCCATCCAGACTCCAACAGGACTTGGTCCAACTACACACTCTGCAATGCAAACACCAAGGAGAAGTTAAAGGTAATGTAAAATGGATGAGGGAGCTATTCGTCACAGACATAACCGTAAAGATGAAGAGTGCAGGTGCTTGGCAAATATGTCAGCTTGCCAGTAGGAGTAAGATGTGAGAACAATGTGAATCGGCATTTGTAATTTAGCTGAGCATAAATATCAGCGAGAATCGTTATTCATGTGCATTCCTGTTGTCAGAGTATATGCCCTAATCCCTCCTGCAGAAAACCACTGAAATGTTAAGTGATGGAAGGTGCATCAAATGCAAAGCGTGAGGTCGTCCCTCATCTGAATCACATCAAAGATGAAAGGGAGAGTTAACATCATGTTATAGTCGAGCAGTTTTGCTGCACATCCGTTTTACTCTGGTATATGTTAAATATATAATATTTGTCTGCAAGGTTGGAAAGTTTGGTGTTCATCTGTTCCACGCTACTAGTTATTACTTTTTTAGAATACTAATTAGTGATAAAATTGAGTAATAAAAACCACTGGCATAATTAACCTCAAAAATCATTACTTTCAGCTACTTTTGGATTACTTATGCTTCCTTTATGATTACAGCTGTAGTTTAATAATCATTATCAGCTTCTACAAAAGTAACTTCATTTAAGATGCATAATTTTAAGTTACTGTCAAATAGTGCTGGGTGATATGTTGATATTATATCGATTTTGGATATCATCATATTGTGATCTGACCTCTACCTGCTTGGTCAACATATCCATTTTACTAAAGATTGTCCAGCAAAAATCTCATGTGTTTAAATGTCTTATAAAAAAAACAAAAACAAAAAAAAAACAAAACACCAATAGGCATCCCTATAGTATTGTCACAATATCAGTACAGAGGTATTTGTTCAATTATATCTTGATGCATATCGCCCAACCCTAAGCAACTCTACGCTTTCTGTGTATTGCAGTCGGCGTACATCCTCTATTACATGGCAATAGTGGGTCATGCTTTGTCCATCGCCTCCCTGCTCGTCTCTCTGGCCATCTTCTTTTACTTCAGGTAACAAATGCAACGTGCGACTGCTGCACTCCATATGAAACAGTGTCAGTGTTGAAGAGTGTTGTGGTGATTGCTAGTTTGAATGGCATACATCCACAGCAGTGATCATGATCATCTGCCTGTAATCACAATCATTATAATGAACATTATAATGGAGGTGAATGGTTATGATGATGGTGCTGTGCTATTTAAGGGGGAATGGGCTATGTGATGGCAATGGCTGATAGAGTATAATTTGTTGTACTGCAGGGATATTATTTATCAAAACTACATAGAATAGTAGTCATACAGTCATACAGTAGACATGGGCTTTCACTGTACTCACATTGCTCTAAATGGCAGGTCTCTAAATGAATGGCCGCTTGAGGTGTGTCTTCAATGTTTCTCTCATTCATTTCACTTAATTTCCCCATGCATTCCATATACAGTAATTAGAAAATTGGCACTATCTCCACAAGTAATGCTTTTATAAATTAATGCAAGCAGTTGACCGCAAAATATTTCCGCTGTCTCACTGAAAGTAATTTATGTACAACTTCATCACCACTGAATGCTTTACTCCCTTTGATATGTTCCCTTAATTTCATGCCAACTTGGTCCGCATTAATTTCATGGATATTTAGGATTCAAAACTGGGGAACCGTGAAGTCCAACGTATGGCGGGACGGGCTGGTGCTCTGCTCTTATTGGAAACGTGTGCACCTGGGTGCATTGCTCATTACGCTCGCTCATCCCAATGTACTACTTAATCCTAGAGGGAAAAAATGCACAATTAATTAAGATACTGCTGCTGAATTACAATTAGATAAGGGTTCAAAATATCAAAGCGCATAAGGGGAAGGGAGATGAAATGTTTAGTTAATGTCTATGAAATTTAGTGCATCACGACGCTCAATAAATGCTCTTACATAAAGAGAAAAAATTATACAAAAGTTTATGCTTTCCTGGAGCTTTATCTTATGTTTATCTCCTGGAAGCATGGAGGTAACTTGATAACCATTATTTTTAATGGCACAAAAATTTTACAGTTTCACTCAGCCCATTATCTTTGGAGAAACTTACTGGAGATGTTGCCTCAGGGAGAAAAATCTAACTTTATGTACCGTAACAGTATTTGGGAGAGTTGCTTTTTGGCCTGGTAGGCAGTTGTGAAACTGGACTTGTTGGATGAGCAGTGAGGGTGTTGACCTCCTAAAAGCAGCTGTTGCCCAGAGCAGATCTTGTATCGCACCCACAGTTTGCTGCAAAGCTTTATGCCCACTCATAAATCTACCTGTGACATTTAGTGCAGGTGCATTATCGTACATCCCAGAGCTGCTGAGCCTCTCGACAAGAGTGAAACGCTCGATTCGGCTACGCAGGCATTCACCAGGATATTCATTCATTGCACCCTAACATCAAAAAGCCCTTGCAAATTAAGATATCAGTAAAATAACAAGGTCAAGATTTCAAAAGAGCACAGCCTTTTTTCTTTACAATAAATTTTACTGCATTTATAACCCAATCCCTTAAAAGTTTAAGTCCTAATGTTGTTTTATAAGAT
The DNA here is from genome assembly GCF_902150065.1 of Myripristis murdjan. NCBI lineage: Eukaryota > Metazoa > Chordata > Actinopteri > Holocentriformes > Holocentridae > Myripristis > Myripristis murdjan. Next base: position 20,103,505 of record NC_043990.1, on the reverse strand, counting down.
CCAGATGTGAAGTTTACCGTGGTATTTGAGGGTGCACAGCTATTCTAATATTTACAACTCTACATCAACACTGTCAGGATTCCCAGATACAAATACTCCAGCTTGCTGTGGAAAAACGAGACGTCTAAAAAATACCTCCTATCTCAGGAGATTAGGACCTGTCACAGTCCTTTCAACATAACGCTGCCATAAGGACGCCGCCGGTGTTTTGACATCCCCTATAAGATAAAGGCGTTGTGTATATAAGCATTCAGCAGCCATTGCATGTCTTTTCATGTCAGGAGCTGAAAAGAGCCTGCTGCTGTTTTTGTTGTTTTTCTTTTTTCTTTTTCCTGGAAGTAACCATGGCGTCTGAATGGGCTGATGAAAATGTGCAGTTGTATATGTTGTTTCACCCGGCTGGCTCCTGGAAATTTGGTGTTGTTCCTGTTTTTTTTTTTTTTTTCATGGGTCTCATGGGTTTTTATGACTCAACACAATCCTAAGATAAAACTGGCCATGAGTAGTAGAACCGTAACGATATCACTTCTCAAAGTACAGAGGACACGTTTGTATAAAATTTGCAGGCTGCATGTGCAACGTAGCTTCAAACAGCTGCTTTAAATACTTTGAGTTATGTTTTTGTCGCCGGCTGTTGGAGTGCACGCTGCCATGAAATGAAAACATGATTTAAACATCACAAGAAGGATGTTGCCGGATATAAATGACATGCAATTATTTTGATTATCACACTTGCTTTCCCTTATTTTCAAGCGATTAATTATTCAGGTCATTCTCACTGACCAGCTAAGTGTAATGACGAGGCACCCTCAGGAGCGCATTATGCATTATTTGACAGCGTTTCTCAGCTGCATTTACATGCAACCAAGGCAGTCAACGCCAGCTTTGATAACAACCACAGAAACGTGCCTGAAATGAAAGCTCCTATAATTGTTCTTTGTTTGAAATCAGACGGCCTCCAGCAGCATCTGATAACCTCATTAAACTATTAGGAGCCAGAGAGTCTTTCCTGTCTCCTGGGGTCTTTTTTTTTCATCCTGTTTACTGCAGCAGTGGCAGAAAGGCCTCGTTTCTCTGGTGATATATTTTTAAACAGGACCAAATGCTGAATTTAATCTGTTTTTAAAATTCTTATCAAACATAATCTAAACATTCTGTGCTGACTGAGTTACCTAACAGTGACTCATCAGTCTTGTTAAAGTATTTTTCACATGTCAGTGTATTACAGTATATGTGACGACACCTTTCCCCGCACAGGAGCCTGAGCTGCCAAAGGATCACACTGCACAAGAACCTCTTCTGTTCCTACGTGCTCAACTCTGCCCTCACCCTCATCTCCCTAATCGCTGTGGTCAGCAACCCCGAGGTGGTTGGCCGAAACCCGGTGAGTTCGGCCTCTGACGAATGTTTTCTTCAGCGACGGCACATGTGTTACTGTCCATCTTGTAGAACTGCTTGTGCAAAAAACATGCCCACTTGTTTATGAGAAAAATGTCATTTAGTAGTATATTATATGATGGGGGCTGAGCGGGTCTAGTGTTACTTCTTAAAATGAGACACTAATGCGGTCATAATCACTGATCTAAGTAAAAAATGTGGGTAAGATACTGTACTGTGCATGCAAATATTTATTTTTCACGTCTTTGATATGCAAGCCGAGAGTACACCAGCGCACTTCATTATAATGAAGGTGCTCTATATTTGAAATACTTAAAAGCTTGAAGAACGGGCCTCCATTTTAAATAGCTACTACGTTGCGTATTCCCTGCTCGTGCCATATCTTGACAGTGTTATACTATCGGCAGACATTGCCCAGAGCTGTTGCTCTCTTAGCTCTTCCAGATTCTCCCATCAGAGGTTTGGAGCCACACTGAATTTCGAGTGCAAATTCTTTTAAATCTGAGGTCTGTTAGGGTGAAGATGATAAATCTGTCTCCAAGGAATGCCTTGCTATCAGGAGTGAACATAAATTCACGTGTTACTTTTCAAGAAACACTCGTGTTTTCTTCTTTTCTTTTTTTTTTTGATCCTTTAAGGAAATCAAAATAATGACCATAGCCATGGGCTTTGGCTGTTACAGTAACTTACTGTTCAGTAGTTTTTGCAGAATTGTCTCATTTTGTCATTTTATGTAGACTGGAACACAGGAAAGTAGAACTGATAGTTAGGGATAAAATTAGTCAATCACAGTATTTCCTGAAAATAAGAAACCCTCCTCCCTCCAAAATGAGAAAATGTGAAAATTACAAAAAAAAAAAAAAAACAACCAGAGATGGTCAAAGTGACACAGAGAAACAACAAATTGTATTGCAAAATCTGGCTTGCAGCGCTTGCAATCCCATGAGCCTGAGCTTGCTTTCCCTTGGAGGGAGGGTTCTTTGGCCAGACAAAGTACAAGAAATGTCCTGGAGACAGTGGAGACTCCAGCTGGGTCTGGGTTTGATTCCCAATCGTGCTGCCGCTGCTTTTCATACAGTCGCATTCCCCAAATCTGTCTGGCATATCCCCACTGCACTGTTTATTCAGATCCCCCGTCCAGACGTAGCCAAGAAGCAAGCCGGAATGACAGCCCTCAGCATCAAGAATATATATATTCTTGCGTGGTGGCTGCCTTTCAAGTCTTTCCTCGCCATCTGTCAGACGGCTTGTTTTGAATCTGTTACTTTGAGATGCAGGCCTGTCTGGTTGTGCTAACACATTGCTACGCTACGCGAAAATAAAAATTGGTCACTGTGGTCCTGCTTTTGAAGAAGAGTGAGGAAAGAAAAATGCAGCCATGGTCGGTTGGGTTTCACATGTGTCTTTGGAGGAACATTTTGAAATCGCCTTGCCAGAGTCAGACTTATGGGCTTGTATTCTGTGTTGGTGATTTAAGGATGGTGGATTTTGGTGGAGATTTGCTCTCGCAGAGAAAACAAGCTCGCTCTCATTCTCACTGGTGTGATGATAGGGAGACCGGTCTGGCCTGCCAGCAGTGTGGGGGAGTGAGTCCCCAGAGCTTAGGTCCAACCAAGGAGGAGGCTGAAGACACGAAAAACATCTATACATGCCATCGCAGTTTGATTTGTACGTCAGAAAACATTGTAGGTGGCATAGTCTCAGTTATCTGGGGTTAAATCACAGGCATCTGAATGAATGTTTAGCATAATAAAATGTGGAACAAGGTAGATTTGGGCTCCAGAAAGAGAAAGTGAACTCTCTACGTTGCATATCAATGTCTCTGCCTGGACTGCATGTCTGTTTCAGAAGACATTCCTGGCAAAAAAGGGAAAGATGGAGGCAGAGCAGAAAAGGACATATGGCTAAAAGTTTAGAAGTGAATGACTGACATGTCTTTTTAGCTGTGTAAGAAGACCTCTGGGACGTTCGACTAGCAGCTAATAGCAATGCCAGTATCTTTGAATGATATCTGCACACATGCTCTTTGATGCAGGGCTGAGGCCCAGAAAAATCAACGCAAAAGCACCACACCGCCACAGCGAATCAAAACAGTTTCCCTTGTAAGTTCTCAATACATTTGTTGCACTGAAGCCAATCAATGAATTACTTTTATCAGTACAGGATGAAGCATGTCACAAAGCAATAAAGAGTAGCTGAATCTCCACAGTGATGTACATTCCTGCAATTTTTCAGCAAATACATCTTTACTACCAGACTGTTTAGATTACACTGAAGTCAAACCAACATGATAATACACCACAAGCCCCTCCCTGTCGTTCCACACATGGAAATAATGACTCATTCAAAGGAGCAGATCCATAATGAAGCCAACTGTCATGGTATATTACTGTACTGGATGTATAAATAGATTTTTTTGCTTTTTTTAATTGCCAAGTGAGACAAACACATGTGAAGGGCACAGCATATACAAAGACAAGCCTTTTTGTTTTGCTTATTAGACCGAGATTTAATTAATCTCCAGTGGGGGTAAATAAATAAACATCCATCTCCCTGGGAAGGACAGTACTGGCCAATGATGCTCTGCCATGACTGGAGAAACATACTCTGTGTTTCTGCAAAACAGCTTTTGTTTTTGTTTTATTCTTTTTGTGTCTCCAGCTGAGCTCAGGAGTGTTAAAATTGATGTGATAGCTAATGTTATGTACGGCTTCTCAACTCTCTACAGGTTGGCTGCAAGGTCTTGCACTTCTTCCACATGTACATGCTGGGCTGCAACTATTTCTGGATGCTCTGTGAAGGCATCTACCTGCACACGCTCATCGTGGTGGCTGTGTTTGCTGAGGAGCAGCACCTGCACTGGTACTACCTCCTGGGCTGGGGTGAGTCACTCTGCCACGCCTGAAGGAGCATCACATTTGATCAAAGCACTTTGTCATGTATCATCTCTGTTTGTGTCTGGTGACTGCGTAAAAACCAGGCTCTCGAGCGCCTTGTAAACAGCCTTGAGTGAATGGCTCTGGTCACAGATGTCCCCAGCTATAAATGTTTGCCCAGATGCTTCTGGTTTCAAAATACATGTTGTATTATCTAGTTGCCTACGACTGAAAATGTTGAGGCATGTTAAAGATCCCATATGGGGAAAATGTGCCAGGGTCACATGAAGCTTTATGAGATTATAGATCACTAGAGAGACTGTGCAACCTAACCTTGAACCTCCACCATCATGACTTGTTCATTTTTCATCATATTTCCACTCACTCTGCTCAGTGATCTCAGCAAGGACAACTCAAGAAAAAAAAAAAAAAAAAAAAAAAAAAAAAAACCGTCAAAAAGCATATTGGCTGGCTGACAGGATGGGACACAATCTAGCAGCCATGATTTACCCGTAAACATCTGATCATCATGTGTCAATCTGGACATGCTGATGGCTTGGTTGGTCGTCCCGTTGCTTTGCGTCCTGTTTTTAACCTTGTCCAAAGCAGGGATGATGGCAGCGGAGTGTCCGATAAATGAACAGTGTACCTGAATGGACGACTGTTCATTAAAACTGTAAGGATGACCTTGAAGTGTGCGTCTATCATGTGCGCTCTGTGTGGATGGAGGACAGCCAGTCAGTCAGTGAGGTCCATCTGGGGCCGGTATGCCGCGGGGCCTCATTGCTGTCTGAAAATGGACCATGTACGAATTTTGTTTATGCCCGGGCTAAATTTAAAAAGCTACTATAAACCCGGCCTCTGTTGCATTGTTTATTGACAGGATTTTAAATGAGGCCGGATTATCCAAGGAAATTGCCCATGTGGTTGTGGAAAAATAGAACGACGATGGGGAATCTTGTGGGAATGACAATGGATAACCCAGTTTGACAAAGTTGCAGCTTTTGGCTTTTCAAGAATGTACCTTTATCCTGTATACAAAAAATGTTTATTCTCTTAATTGCAATGTTATATTTTCATGGCACAACTTGCTTAAGCAGTAGTGTATATATATATATATATATATATATATATATATATATAGAACTATGGCCAGCATGACTGGTGAGCAAGCAACAAGGGTTTTACTCCAGCATGGTCAACAAATGGATTTTAGTAAATTTACTCAAGACCTCATATGGCTGCCATCTTTTTTTTTGTCCAAGGATTTCCCTTAGTGCCGGCGTCCATCCACGCCGTGGCAAGGAAGAGGTATTTTGATGACAAGTGAGTAATGTTCCAAAAAGTCCTGTAAATAAACAGTAAGTGTTTATACACATGCTTGTCTGTGTGTGACAGAGAGGGAGAGTGTGCTGATCCGTGTGTATGCGTGCGTGCTTGTGTATGCAAGAGTGTGTGTGTGCAGGTTTTGGGCAGTTAGACGGTACTGACTGATATGTTTTTCTTTCTGCAGCTGTTGGATGAGTGTGGAAACCCATCTGCTCTACGTGGTCCATGGCCCCATAATGGCAGCGCTTCTTGTAAGTCTGTTAACTTCACAGATTTTTAAAGTTCACCTCTGAAGCTAATTCTGCATATTCCACTGTTCAAGGTCTTGTAATGGAAATAAATGACTCATCACCAAAATGCGCACATTTCATGCATTTTGATGAGCAGCAAAGGTGACTTCAACTTTTTGCTATTCAGAGACAGAAAATCTAATAATTTGTCGTCATTTTTATAAGAAGTTCATTAATATTTTTTCTCACAGGTCATCAGAACAGGGTTGCTTGTACATGATCTCTTATTGTGTTTTCCTCAGGTCAACCTGTTCTTCTTGCTGAATATTGTAAGAGTGTTGGTGACCAAGTTGAGAGACACACACCGGGCAGAGTCCAACATGTACATGAAGGCAGTGAGAGCCACCCTGATCCTCGTGCCGCTGCTGGGAATTCAGTTCGTCATCTTTCCCTGGAGGCCGGAGAACCGGCTGGCTGGGGAGGTCTACGACTACATCATGCACATACTCATGCACTACCAGGTAGCAACATTATCCAACTATCAAGAAGACACTGTTTTAACCACCAGGAGGGCATTTTATTTAACTGTTAGGTAGGACCATTCTTACACTACCAGGTAGGCCCATTATTTAGCCACCAGGTAGGAAATTTAACTACTAGATAAGCACCTTATTTAAAGTCTAGCTTTGCATAATACTTCATTTAAGCCCTAACTTGGCACATAATTTAACTACCAAGTAGAGACAGCATTTAACAGCCAAGTAATATATTTATTTAACTACCAGGTAGGCATGTTATTCAGCTACCAGGTAAGCATTTTGGTATGTTTGTATCCACTCACACACATATGCGTCTACTCAAAAACAGTGAGGAAATATGAGGTTCCAAACCAACCATTCAAACTCATACAATAAAGAGACTGGAAGCCACTGTAGGTGTGACAAATTGAATTTAATTGTGTTACTAAGCACAATTATGGTGCATGAAAAGCAAATACAGAACGCAAAAGGCTGACAAATACATGCAGCTAGAAGTGATGTGTTTCAGGCCCATTTGGAGCACACTGCTCGTCTTCAGGCAGGCACTTACTGCAGTGCCTGCTTTAATATTGCGAATAAGCATGCACTTATTAGCAGAATCAAATTCAATTTGCGATGCCTACAGTGGCTTCCCGTTTGTTTATTGAGGGATTCCATTGTTCCATCAGATAGGTACTCTCCTTATGTGTCCAGTAAGCTCTTTGTTTAATTAGTGAATAGTCACTCTATCTCACTAACAGAAAGGTGTTCTCATATTAAAAACACAGCACAGTTATTGTTCAGGGGAGAAATATAAATACAAATTGAAGTTTGATACTTTTTCTGAGCAAAGCACAGATGCTAATAGCAGTGCACCTGTTTGTTCTGCTTGTTTTTCAAGGGTTTACTGGTGGCAACAATATTCTGCTTTTTCAATGGGGAGGTAAGCACCATTTTCACTTTCATACCAATAAGATAGTTTTCTGCGATGAGTTCAATGCAATAATAACAAATGGCTCTCCAACAGAGTATTGGTGCCAGATAATTCAATGTAAAGTATGGCTTACTGTAGCCTGAAAGCATTCCATTTTAGTGCCATGTGCACAAATGAACACTTGATTTTTGATAGACCACTTGCCCTTCTGTAAAGGCCAAACTGCACACAGCACTGTGGGAGCTGTCCAGTCATGGAACAATAAAATAGCTCATTGCTCAGGGTATTATGCATGAAACACCAGACTCCACCAGGCAAGACATTTTCACATATTGTTTCCAGGTCAGTACTTGGATGTCTTTGTCTGTGCCTGATGGCATGTCAAGAGTGAGTCATGAGTGTTGCCAATTTGTTCAAAATACACTCCTCTCAAAACTGCAGCTTTATTATTATTATTATTATTATTATTACTTTATACATTTTGTAGTAGTAATAACAGAGTTGACTACCATACATCATTCATGTGACAAAGTTGCAACAGGTTGTGAAGCACTATGTAGCTTGCATCCTCTTGAGACCAGATGCCGATGATGTAGCGGCAAAAGCTGACGGGTCACGTCAGGTGAAGAGAAAGACACGGTTTATAAATGACTTGTAGATTTCCAGGTCCAGCTGGAAATTCATTCTTCTTTCAAGTTCTCCTGTCAGCCTTTCAGAGCCTGTCTGCAGCTGTTTGACGGTGAGCATCGAAGCACTCGACTTGATTCAGCCAGACAAATGAGATTGATTTTCATTTAAGCATGATTCGGAGGTTGCTGGTGCTGAGGAGGCCTTTGGGCTCAGCAGACTAATTACGTGACGAAAACAGAACTCTTCAAATCAAATGCCCCATAATATGTGCTGTAAGATTGAGTTTTGACTTGGTTGTTGTATTGCGTGTCAGTCAGAGAAATTCGCGGAGATGAGTCAAGAAGACATTTTCATTGCACCTTTGCAGCCATTTAGAGTCGGAGTTTACTGTAGGTTTAAGGTTACAAATATACTTTGGAAATTGCTACAATCGCTGCTGCAGCTATTTCAGTGTTGTACTTTTGTTGAGAAGAGTTGGGCAGCATATTATGCCTTTTTGGAGTTGAAATATCTGCAAAAAATGCTCTCCAGCTACTGAAGTGAATTATTTTTTAGCCATAGAGTAAATTAAGCTGTTGTGAGATATCTTTTTTGCATGAGAAGAAGATAAAACAAAGATCTGTAAAGTCAGAGAGGAACCCATTTAAATACCCAGCATGAGGTATCTGGTGCAGAGGAAAGCATGACAGCCTTGAGTCATGTTTTATACATTGGAATTATTTCTCTGCCTGGAAAGTGGGTCAATTATTAGCTTATATATGAGCAGCCAGAACTCATCAGCATCACCAAAAGTGCCATAAACAATTTGTACATGTCCAAAGGACAAATCCAGTTGCAGGGCAATAAAGGGTGCATTGACACACACTAATTGTTTTGAGGCAATGAGAGTGTTTGTTTGCCACCCCGCCCCCCCTGCATAATGACTGTCTCTGTCCCCTTAATCAGGACATGGGTTTCTGGGGCTGGGTTCATTTCTGTTTTTGATTTGAAGGCCAAACTGCACAGACCTGCCTTGTTTCTTCAATGGCTCCATTGTCAAGCGTGGCCGGTCAGACGAAAAGCTTTCATGCTGCATTTGCAACATCAAGCAAGGCCATACATCTAAACTGAGGCTGCAGACCTTTGTCTTATCACAACAATTAGTGTCATAACTTGTGCCATTAGATCAGTGTTTTGCATTGTGTCCTCACCTACCTTCAGTAATTACACTGACATTATAGAGGGATAAGAAGAATGCAGTAATTATTACCGCACTGCTGGAGAATTGTATCACAAATTCTACCTTACTTTTTACCCAAAACAAAATGATAGATGAATATCTAACTAACTAGATAAATAAATTATCTTTCTATTTCCTCTAACATTCCCCACTAGAGAGTGCAATAGATTTTGATCATCTAAGAAAATCGATAATGATGTCTTTATTGCCACACAGATGTGTTGGGCAAGACACCCTTCCTCAGTGTGCTATGGCAAACAAACAAAGCAGTTTTCCCACAGGTAAACTCTATTTATAGCCTAATCAGGCCAGTGAGCAACAGCATGACGGCCCAATGGACAATTCATACAGTGCAGACAGGTAATGGTTACATGTGGCCTACATCAACAACAGCCTTCATAAAGAATTGATTGGCATGTCATTATGGTATATACAAGAAACGCCTTCACAGTAAACAAGACAGACGTAACAAGTCACTTATAGCCTGATTAGGATATAAATAGAACCCACCTATGTGAAAATTGCTTTGTTTGTCACAGCACACTGAGGAGGGGCGTCTTGCCTGAAATATCTGTGTGGCAATAAAGAAATCATCATTGGATTGCTGTTCTGGACTCATATTCAGTTTCATATTTTGAGGATTCAGTACCCAGTTGTTAAAATATTTAAGTGTGGGATGAGTTTGTTTTGGACTATTGATGAGCATCTGTAAGAAAAAGCAAACAAGCTGTCAACTGAGTGTATAAATCTATTTACAATTTTTCCAGACTTTCCAGATGAAAAATTCACAATGCTAAATTGTATTGAAATGAGGTGTAGATTTTCAGTGTTACAGTGTAAAAGAGCCATCCACAACCACAGCTGGACTGTTCTAGTGAACTGCATGAGTCAACTCTTATGTTACAGCAGCTTTCCTGGACATAAATGCAGCAAGAAAGGGTGTCAATTTGTTCAGCAAAAATGTACAAGTAAACAACAAGTAAACAAAGTAATCAAAGACAAAAACAAAACCGCTGCAGTAATACAGACAGAAAAGAAAAAACAGTTAACATTAAACTTCACATGTTGACAGGACTTAACAACACGAGTATGAATACGGGATTAAAGCCACAGTTCTGGAAATGCTGAAATCACTGTCAGTGTGTTTTCTGTGTGTAATGATGTGCATCAACAGCCACGCGGTGATGCAACCACATGTAACCTCAGACGCAGTAAACACAGGTGCACATCGCCCCCCAGGCCACTTTGTAGAGCAGTGACATGTGTTTCCTTTGTTTTGTCAGTTTCTTGTAGTCAGTTTTGGTTAAATGCTTGGACTACACACAGTATCACCACCAACACTGTGGTTACGGTAGTAGCTTGATTAAGTCATTTACATAAACTGAGAACTTCCCACAATCAATTCACTTGAGTGAGTGACTTATTTCAATCATCCAAGGAGATTTGTGCCAACTGGAGTGTTTTGCTAACAAAAACTGACTTGATTCCTGACTTTTTATTTATTTCTACAAGTGTTGTTCTTACTTACTTGTCTTGGTAATAAAGCTGAAACAATAAATTAATTGATTGTTCAATTTAGAGAAAATTATTTGACTATAATTTTTATAAGCAATTGCTTGTTTTAGTCATGCATCAAGTAAAAACCAACGATTTTCTAATTATAGGTTCCTGATTTTATTCACAAAACAAAATTAAAAACCATGCAAATGACCAGCTGTTTCAACACCAGCTGTTTGATATCCAGTGCAATTTGTGATTGGTGATGCTGTGTTTTATGTATCATCATGCCAATCTAATTCCAGGTATGCCTGAAAAAAACAAAAAACAAACATTGCAGTTCCTTTGGGAATGAAATCGGGAGATTTTGCAAGTTACGGCTGTGTGTGTGATTTTTTTTTTTCTGTTGGTCAGACTAAGGAAGCAATTAGACGACATCACTTTGGGTGTGAAAGGCATTTTACCTTTTGTGGATGAAATGATTAATTGATTAATCAGAAAGATGATCAACAGATTATCATGATCAACAGTCACAGTTTTCTTTAGTTGTGGCCCTGCTCTCTAACACATATTGTGTGTGTGTCTTCCAGGTGCAGGCGGCTCTGAAAAGGCAGTGGATGCAGTACAAGACCCAGTGGGGCCAGCGGCGGCGGGACCACTGCTCCATGCGCTCCACGTCCTACACAGCCACCTCCATCACCGAGGTACCCACCTTCATGTATCACCATGACTGTAACAGCGAACACTTGAACGGGCGCCACACGGAGGACTCGGAACTGGTGGCACTAAAAACAGGGGAGACGTACGCTTGACCCGCGGGTTGGACGGAGGAAGAGGAGGAAGAGCAGCGGTGGGAGCAGCAGAAGAACCATGAGGAGCAACTGGGATCTATGCCACAGAGACATAGGAAAGAAAACAAATGTGGTTTGCCTGCCGCATCTCCGTGACTCCAACCGCGAGGCTAAGACTGGTCTGCTCAAACCCCGGACTGTGGGAAGACATTTTACGGGTCTGGAAATAAAGAGCTAATTGAGATGGAGGTGGATTAGCTAAGAGGCTGGCGCTTCATTTTATGTCACATTGCTGCTGCTGTGCTGGTTTTGGAGAACTTGTGGCATGAAGCGACAGCTGCGCTTGAAACGTGTCACCTCCTAAGGCTGCTAAACTGCGTGAGCTTGCTCACAGTCGCAGGGGCTTCTGATGGTGGAGACGGAAATAACTGTGACAGCGAGGGTGGTGAATTCTTCTGTTAGGAAGGCAGTGATAATGAATGTGACAATGATGATGATGATGACAGCAGGTATGAATGATATGATGTAGATGAGAGTCATAATTAAGATGATGATAATTGAGAAGGTTGTAATGAAGAACGAGGAATTCTACTTCAGCTAACTTTACTTATACCAAAAGGTACTGCATGTTGGTCACAGGTGCAAAATGGCAATTTGTGTCTGGATTAAACTGAGCACAGATGTGATACCCCGAAGTAAAACGCACATAATCACATGATGCACACACACACACACACACATACACTTACACACACACACGCACATGCACACACAGCACAGGCCCGATCATATGTGCCATAGCAGAGGTCAAAAATCAAAAGGCCCTACAACTGTGTACATAATGTATGTTCACCTTTTCATTTAAAAAGTGTTAACATGTTTTGAAATGGATTTTTTTTCCCCTCTCTGTTTTATTTCTTGCCAACTCCTAAGTACCTGCTGACTGTCTGTCCTGTGACGCTGCACTCCCGACTGCTTTGCTGTTTTTGCAGTTGCTGTATTTGTGCCATCACTGAACATCACAGGGCTGAGAAGCATAAAGTCCAGAAATGCTAAACACACAGAAATATGAATAAAATTATCTATATATTTTGAGGTCGAAAGCCATCAGAGTTTTTTCACTACAGTATGTGTGAGTCGAATATGCCATCAGTTGTGCCAATGAAGCAGTTTTTCCTGCAGTTTTGATGCTGCATAATTTTATTCACACTGATAATGCCGTCAATATATCTTTTTTTTGTTGTTGTTGTTGTTTTATTTTAAAAAAGTGAAATCCTATCCTCATCTGTGTTCATTCAACACAGGAAAGACTGAGCAAGGTAGTAGGCCTCAGTAAGAACAAGATGAGAAGAAGATCACATTCATATACACATATGGTGGTCAGATTCGCCTAAGTTATTTATATGCACATCATTAACCGTTTCTCACATTGTGCACACAGTCAATTCCAACATCAATTTAATTTAATCTCAGTTGTATTTCAATAAAGTTAAATCATAACAGAGGCGATTTCAAGGCACTTTACAGAAACCCAACAGGTTTTGGTTCATCCTGAGAACCAGAACCTCCCCCATGAGCCGGACCCGACTCTGGTTGGGCGGCCATCAGAGGGAAAGAGATAGAGAGAGAGAGCGAGAGAGAGAGAGAGAGAGAGAGAGAGAGATGAGGAAAGAGTGCAATGTAAAACACAGTACAATGCAAGCTTTACACAGAGATTTATAATAATAATAGGATCATACTAAGATCAGTTATTTTGTTGTACACATAAAGACAAATTCACATTCCTCCTCTGTTATTTTAATGTTACTTTGATGTAGTTTTGCCATACGGTGTTGCAGGCTGAGGGTCAAGCAGTGAGGTGGCCACAGTAGGTCGAGGTGTAAATAACCACCGACGCATCTGGCTGGCTGTGCTGTAGGTCACCAGCCGATCTCTTGCAAATTCCTCATTTTGCTGATGAACGATGCAACTTGCATGCGTGTGTAAAAGGTTCCTGAAAGCTCCTGTGTTGCTGCTGCGTCTCAGAAAGAGAGACGTGGCTACAGGAGACACAGCAGAGCCGCCTCCAGCAGGCTCACAGCGCTGGGAGTCGTGGAGGATTTTCATACTGTTTATATTCGACTCATGGTGTTAAAAGTAACATAAAAAAAAAATCCATGTTTCACAACTTTCACGAAAATCTGATTCAAAGACAAGAAAGTGCAGGTCAGATCGTTTTGCAAAGCAGCTGCTGACCTGATTTGACTATCTAAAATGACTATCAAAATGATTTTATATTTTAATGTACAGATTTTTTTTGTCAAATTGAGGGCTATATTGTATCATCTGGTTGCCATCTGTGTGGTGTGTAGATGTTCAGCTTCTCTCGTCATTGTCAACTGGAATGGCTCTGCGGGTTATTTGTAACAAAGTAGAGCTCAAGGTGCACATTTCCCTGCACCTGAGGAGCGGAGCCAAGATGAAATTGCACATTTAACCCAATAAAATGAATTTTCTCTCTTCATTTTTACAGTCTAAACATAGAAACACCATAGGGTCGAAAATCAGGTTTTCTGTCCTCGTGCAAATACGGTAAACGATGCCAGACTCCTCAGGCATCACAGCCACAAAGCCCTCCAGATGGTTTTATTTATCCCACCAGCTCAGGGGCGTTAAAAAGGCCTCAGCTGCACTTATCATCTGACTCCTGTCATCTGATTATGGAGAGACACTGACGAGTTCAAACGCACACGCTGAGTGGTGTTTAGCATCCGTTTAAAGAGTTTAAACCCAGAAATTGAAGACGCCCTGTAAATATTTAATGTGAACAAGTAGCAATACAACAGATCAATTACAAGAGCTTTGAAAAGAAGTCATACAGAAATATTAACATAAATTCTGCGATGTGTAATGAAGTCTTTCTGTCGACTAAATGCAGACGTCCATAACAACGCATAAGCGAATAACACTCAATCAGTGTGATCGGGTCACAAAAATCACATTAAAGTGTCATCAGAGTCAAAGGCACACCTCTATTTCAGCTGTCCTACGTGTCCTGAGTGCAGCATGTGACGCTCCAACGTAAAACTGCAGTTTACCCAATGAGAAGCAAGTGAGCCACATGAGCAGAAAACAGCCTCACCAACAAAGCCCTGAATTACCTCATAAAAAAAAAAAAAAAAAAACCTTTGGTAACACTAGAACTCACTGTTTTTTGCTGTTGACAGCCAGTTCGCGGGAAGAAACCGACAGTGACAATCATAATATTATGAAAGAGTCACATCATTTGCCTGTGAGAAGGTTTTTCCGCTCTTATGAGCTCACCTGTAACATTAAAGTGTTTGATTTGTTTAGATATGAAATGTGTGATTCCTCTTCTGTACCTTTAAAATGCTGATCTGTCCTGGATGTGGCACACACTGTATGACACGTTACTGATATTTTGGTTCAGCCGGGGGAAGACGAGTTCTGTATATTTTGTATGTTCATGGTTAAGTTGTCCTGTGCCCGTGTAAATACAAACAGGCATTGTGTCTGCAGTAGATGTTTGCGCTGTGAAATATTCGGACAGCTTTTTTTTTCTTACCTTCATGTCATTCGTTTTGGCTTGTGTTTGTCTCTCCCCCCCTCCGCCCTCTCAGCTCAGACTGGCATCTTTCCAAGCAGACAAAAAAAAAATATATATGCATTTTTGTAAAAGTGCACCAAAATGACTGGCTTTTTTGTTTGAAAGCTATTTGGCTCAAAAAAATATATATAGATATAAAAGTTTATTTGGTGTTGTTCTTTATTTCCTGAGCACATGGTGATCAAGGGAACATGTTGAAAAGGGTTTGTGAAAACTGGCAGAATGACATAAAAACCACACACAGGCATCATTTCCCACATGTACAGACTGTGCGTCATGTCTAACGAATCAATTAAGCTGTCTTAAATATTATTACTGATGCAAGTGTTCAGACACTTCACAACAACGCCACAGCACACTTTGTTTATCAGGCGTTTTTACAACATTCCCCATTGATTCAGCAGGATTTCGCTCGCCAACGCTATTCTCGTCAGTGTTTCAGGGTTGAGAGGTTTTGTATAATGAGTGTGCAGGGAAAACAAAGGAAGTCTTCCTTCATTTGTTGTCTTGCTTTGTGATCCCTCAGGCTTGGCAATGCCATACAGCCCCATTACTCTAAAGCTTCAGCTCAAATCACATACCAGCCCTGGATGTGTGGAACAGGCCAGAATCTATTGACAAAGTTTGTCTCCAAGATGGACGGTGGTTGGCACCCTACAACACATTAAATGCTTGTTATCGCACTAACAAGGCTGAGCTCTCCCCTTTATGAGAATATTTTCCAGCACCTCTATAAGCATCTGCTGTATAATATGCAATTTCAGGCTCTGATGAATCCTAATGGTATAGCCGAGAGAATGAGGCATTCTGTACTCGTGCATATTCTCTGTTTCTATGAAATAATATGATGATTATGAAGTTTGACTCATATAGAGCGGTTGGATTAATCTTCTGATAAGTATTGTCCCCTGCCACCACCATAACCCCGATTCAACCAATGAAATTATAAAATGAAAAAAATTCAATGTAAATTCAAAAATATTATATGAATTGTACTGCACAATAAGGCAGAGATGAAGGATGTTTCCATCAATGCACAAGGCAGGCAAAACTTATATATTTAGCACCAAACAGAATCAAAGCCTTTCCTATCATCTTTTTTTATTTCCAGAATCATTTTAGTACAGGCAGCACAGGCTCAGTGCTCAAACTTTTTCACCTTTATCTGAGCAAAAACTTTCAGGAAGAAGCCAAGCATTGCATTGAACATCCGCTCTCATGTGACTGCCCCAGCCGGGGAAGCTTCTGCTCTCCGGAGAGAGAACAACGCCAAAGGCT
>NC_043990.1:19774698-19784698 GCF_902150065.1 Myripristis murdjan | reverse complement strand
TTTTGCACAGCCCACGTCTATGTACAACTTAACACCAAACTGATCCTATGGGCTTTTTGACCTCCACCCCCATTTTCTCACATTGTCCACCAATGGATGTCCAAACCTGCAATTCAATTTGAAACATAGCAAAAATGGCAGAAAACTCTTTTACAAAATTGGTAGAATTTAAAATATTTTCTGCAGAAAACCAGAGACAAACAGATTGGAAAATGTGGCTGACAAAAGATCAGCATCCACAATGCAGCAGGTTACACCTAAACCACTGGTGAGTGGAGATTCAGGGCTCCTATGGGACTCAAAGCAGCATTTCATTTCAGGACATCCAATCAGTGAAAATGCACTGACTGTCTTCATTTGAGATGTTTGGGGGAAAAAGCAGAAGACCTGTGAGTGAAAAACCTGAATCGAGCACACAAACTGGAATATGGATGGAACACACACAAACACACACACACATACACACTTATGCATGCATGTATGCCAGGCACACACACGTGCACACACATAGACACACATACCAACTGCTACAGGTTGAGATGAAACACAGATAATTAGCCCTAATGGAAACCAGACTTCTGCAGTCTCTCTCTCTCTCTCTCTCTCTTTCTCTCATCCTCAACCCCCCTACCCCCCACCCCTTTTTTTGTGGTGTTGAGTTTTAATGTAAACCAGGGCTTGGTGCCCAATAATGGCGAACTTCAGAGGGAGATGGAAGTGAGGGAGACACGAAGGAAAAAAAGGAGCAAAAAAGAGCCACAAGGAGTCGGTTTATTCCAGAGTGTTGAAACAATCAAAAACAAACCTCGATCCAGGCCTGCTTCCTATGTAGAGAAGTGAGAAATCCACATTTACAAAGATTTACAGCCCCTTGCTGTGTTAAAACACACAGGCCTGAACCTTTGACTTTTATATCAGCTTTAGGACTACAACCCAAAGGAAGGAGATAGAAGTTGTGATAAATGAGAGGGTGAGAGTGTGTGAGTGTGTGTGTCAGTCATCAGGGAGTCTATAAATCATGACACACTTAAATCCTGAGAGCCAGATGCCTTCACACTGATAACAAGAGGTCATCCCGTTACCGTCAAACATCAAAGGGGGCCAAGAGCTGAATGTATGTATGACCCTCTCGGTCTTTCTCTTTCTCTTTCTCTTTCTCTTTCTCTTTCTTTTTCTTTTTCTCTTTCTCTCTCTCTCTCTTCTTTGGAATGTATTGCCCTGTTTGGTAGGCGTGAGAAATCACCCTGTGTGTGTGTGAGTGTGTGTGTGTGTGTGTGTGTGTGTGCATAACCTACATGTGTGTATGTGTGTGAGTGTTTTGAAGCCTCAGAGGTGACATTCCTCCGTGTCAGAGCAACAGCCTCAAGTTTAAGATAACACGGCCACGGTGATCTGAGGGTGGGAATCGATTCCCCCCGGTGGCTGGCAAGGCCCCGGGTCAGAGCTGATGGCTTTACCTTCCGCACGCAAGCCCCTTACAAAAAAGACCCATAATATCCCTGCAATAATCCTCTAACACTCCTATAGGGATTTGTGGAACTCAGTAGTGGTTTATAGTGACCTTATCGCAGTTTATGGTACATTTAATCTCTGATTCTCTACCCGATGTCACATATATAGATATATATAAAATATTCCTAGAGGGATTTGCAGTTTTTCTGTGAGATTTGTATAGTATTCTCCAAGCATTTATTAAAGGATTACTTTGGCCTAGACAAATTTTTGGGTTCAAGCAATGTCAAAAAGATTTGTGGGAAACGTCCGCAAATCCTTTATTCAAGTAAGTAACAACTATAGGGTAATGTAAAAATACTCCATTAAAAGTAAAGTGCCTTAATTCAAAGGTTACTTTAGTAAAAGTAAAGAAGTATTAGGAGTAAAATATGTGTCTAATACTTAAGTATGGAGAAGAAGTATAAGTAGTTAAGAAGTATATAAATGTTGCAGCTCTAACTGCTCCATATACTGTTGTCTAGTTTACATTCTGTGAATCATGTTTTATATTTTGCATTTAAAGCTTATTCTGTAGTTATAAGTAATTTGTAACTTATAAGTAGCCAGTTACTACAGCTATCAGATATATGTAGAGCAATAAAACACACATCATGTTCCTCTGAACTGCAGTGCAGTACAAGTAGGCTATGAAGTCTCTCAAAATGTATTTAATAATTTTTCACCTCTAGTCAAAAAAAAAATATATATAAAATATACTATTTGGCCCCAATGATGCAAAGGCAGAAAATTAAAAAATAAAAAGCCAATTTTGTTTTTGCTCGCTTTGGTTTTAGGCCCACTTTTGTCTAGCTATCATTATAAAAGAGTCAGGGGTCTGCAGAAATCTGGGTGTTGCTGCCACAAAAAGGCACTAAAATAAGTTAGTGAAATTGAGCATTATGGTATTTTGCATGTGTCTCCAAATCAGTTTTGCTATAGGGACTTGTGGTGGTCATGTAAGGGTTCTTGTAGTTGTTTTCTGTCAGGACTAAATATCATTACATGGGCTATCCAGTTCACAGTATGACCCGTATCCGCCCCTTTACCTGTCAAAGCTCTTATGAAAGCTGCTTTGGCACCTGCAGAAGACTCCCAGTGACCTGAGGACATCTGGGAATGCCATGCACGTCTGCCATAGTTCCCCATTTCACTGTTTTAACGGACCACCAGCTTATTATGGCTTTCCCAGATCCCTGAACTCAAGCAGTGACCAGAATAAGCTATGGTTATGAGATGTTTTCTTTTATCCCTTTCACTGCGGTTTATTTGACCGAGGATTTAACCACAGCAAATGAAAATAATAATAGTTTCAAGAAATTGAATTTTCTACAGGCCCAAGTCACCAAGATATGGAAAATAAGTCTGCTTCTCAAGATAATAATTTCGGGTATTGAAAACAATTCGTGCGTGTCAAATAACTGCTTCATGCCTTGAAAGTGATTATGATTTTGAATCTGGTTTGTTTATTATTCAGTCCCTCGTTGGAGAGCTTGCAGTTGGAAATGTAAAATTAATATCCAGACAATGGAGAAGTATGGAAGATGCTTTCATTTTTATTCAAGACATTAACCAAATATTTACAACACTTAAAATGCGTAGACTCCTGATCCATTCAGCATTCTGTGATATCCCAAAATAAATAGGTTTTATTGGAGAGCGGGGAAAGGAAATTTGAACCTGTGTAGAAAAATAAATACAAATACTTCATTTGCGGCAAAATCTTGTCATAGGGAATGCGGAATTAACTGTCATTTCTTTCTCTTGTTTCAAAGCAGAAGAACTCCTCGGAGCTCATTGTCTTTTTGTTTACAACATTCATAGTCGCAGTGGTCGTTTTTCATATCCGTCCTTTCTTAAGTGCTCCCTTGCAAATATCATTGTCCGTGCAACGGGAAATATGAAAAGCCCACTCTCCTCTGAGGCCTGAAGCACAGCGTTTGGGCCTATTTGAGTCCATGTCAGGGTCGGACTGATCCACAGGGTCGTCAGTCTGGATCATCTGTGAAAAGAATATTATTTTGATTGAGATTACCATTCATTTATTGTCAAAAAATGAAAATAAATACATTCACCTTACACAGGAGTCAAGTTGTAGCCTATTTGCATTTTTACACTGTTTGTGGTGACCAACTTGTGGCAGCTAAACGACAAAAATCACTTATATTTTCAAGAAAGCAGTTATGTAACCCACTCTTTGCTTATTTATAAGTTACAGTACGGCTTGCTATCATTTATCATGTCTATTCAGCAAATAATGCGGTGCGTAAAGTGAATTTGAGTGGATTTCATTCTACGACATCCTTTTTCCCCAGACAAAATGACCTACAGATAAAAGGAACTCTATGATAGCTTTTACATGGGCCTGTTACAATACAGCCAAACTACAACTCAGTATGATAGGCCTAATATTACAGGAGTATTATAGCGCATTATCACAGGGGGCGGTGTGGATAGCTGTGCGTAAAGTGGCTATGTTTGCTTGTTGGTTTCTTCTGACTACCGGATGAAATAGGGAGGGGAGCCTACCGTGCCGTTGCATCTGCAGCAGCCCAGCTAGAGGGACGTGGTGGACAAGGACCACGCGCCCCCCATCCTCCACACCGAGAACGCGTAGCTCAGCCGCTCGTGCGCCACGTAGCTGCAACTGGTCCCTCGCGCGTCCAACTCGTCGCTTTGCAGAACTTGGTACAGGAAGTCAATGTACCGGGCCGCGAGCTTCAGCGTCTGGATCTTACTTAGTTTGTCCGACGGGAGGGTAGGGATGATCTTACGTAACGACGTGAACGCATCGTTGAGGGACTGCGTCCGTTGCCGCTCGCGGACGTTGGCCATCACGCGCTGCGTCTGCAGGTCGTCCAAGGAGCGCGCGGGGCTGCTGCTGGCGTCGCTCCCGGCGCTGCCGCCGCCGCCGCCGCCGCTCTTCCTCCCCTTCTTCTTCCCGGGGCTCGGGCTCTCCAGCTCGCCCTCCTCCTCCTCGTCTGTGCTCCGTCGTGCCGCCCGCCGCTTCCTCGCGCCTCTCCGCGGCAGCTGGCGCTCGGTTTCCTCCTCGCTGTTCCCCGCGCTGTCCATCGGGGAGGAGTCTTCTTCCCGCATCGTTTCTTAAGAAAGTTCACTGTAGCCGACCCTTCCGTTCTCCTGTAACCCCTGACCTGTTATGCCCTAAACGGGTTACAACGTCAACAAACACAAGAGGTAATCCGGTGGAGAGAGGATCCTGGCCTGTAATGGGCGTTGATATTACGGTAACGCTCGTGCGCCACGGAGAGGGAGAGGTATCCGCCAGACTGGGACGGCCGGGGTTCTTATAGCGGGGAGCAGGCAGGAGGATTTTGGGGAGCGCCGTGATTGGGTGAGGAGGGGTGTAATATAATACTGCGAGGAGAAGGAGAGGCAGAGCACTATGCTATATTATCATAAATAAAGCGCTCTTCTTAAGACTGGATAAAACAAAAACGCGAGACTAGGACTAGGAATGGCCAGTGTGTTGGTGATTGGGTAGGTTGTCTTGGAGTGGATCATTCTTCTGATTTAGTGTCTATAAAATTATATATTTACAGTTCCTTGTCACCTTAAAACGAAATGTAACCAGTAAGACTCAAGAGGTAGGCCTATTTGATGTTTGAACTTTATCCCCATTACAAATAGTTTATCCTCACTTTAAATGTATAGATAAAACAACACAAATGTCTTCATTTGTTTGTAGGCTATGTATTCATGTTGTACTACTGGTCCACACATATCTTATTCCTGGGCTGGAGATTGGAAGAGTGGTGGCGGTGAAAGTACTATCAGACCTACTGAAACACAGGAGGTTGGAACAGCAGGAGGTTTTTGCTCGTAAGCAGACCGAGGTGTTTATTTTCCCGTCAGCGGCCCGGCGTTGAGGTATGCGCTTAAATGGGTCTGACTCCCGCAGGGATCTCGACACAGCGGCTCAGGTTTAAAAGATAGGCCGTCCCAGGGAGCACTCAGGGCGGATCCGAGCGCACAGCGGGGTCGCCAATGCGGTGGAGAGCTGGCGCGCAATGCAAACATTGGAGGTGAGAAAGACGGAGTGGAGAGAGAGAAACACACACACACACACACACACACACACACACACACACGCACACACACGCACGCACACACACACACACACACACACACACACACACACACAGGACACGGGGCCTATAGACGTTCGTTTATGACCACCCACTTCTTGGGCCTACCACGAATATAATATTAAAATCAAACAGAAATACCTTTACATGTGGGTGAAAGTAGGCCATGGCAACTTGTGGCGGTGGTCTGTGGTGTGCTGCGGTCAGAACCGCCCGCCAGGGGCCCTCAATTTTTAAGAGGGAGAATCACAGACCAGAGCTAGTCTGGTCCTTTCTGTGAGACAAAATACAGACAGCCACAATCGCCACTTGGACAGCCGGGATCTCCCTGCACCAGCTAGCCTATTCCTGATTTGTCTAATTGCCCGAGGGACTGAGAGTCTCTGGAGATTTCTGTGGGGTTTCTCCTCCAGTTTTCTACTCTCCCCTCTCCATCTTCCTCACAGCCTGTGTTATCTTTCCCTCATCTCGTTGAATCAATTTACACCTTGGTGCCAAGGGTAAAATTCCGGGCTCACTGATCGCCGAATTTGCTATTCAAATCCACGACATCTTAACCGTATTTTCACAAGATATGGCTGATAAGGCTATGATATGATAAGCAAATATGTCTTTTTTTATTTGCCGTCCCAGCATAGGCCTATCTGACCAAATGTCAAGCCGCTTTGGTCTCTGCCGCACAAACTTCTCTGTATCTGCGCCAGGCAAGGTGAGGCGAGTGTGTCTGTTGTTGCTCTCCAAGGTGCTGAAACACACCTGAAACTTACATCTCACACAGCACACCTGGTTATCCTGCAACGTCCAGGGCGTCCTACCACACTTTTTTTCCTGCACATTTGGATATATTTCTATCAGTGTTACAGGAAGTACATTAAATGGCCTTAGTCCTTTCAGTGTTTACGAGTTGTGAATTTGGCCTCACAAAATGTTAATGCAATATCTCCCTGACGTAAAAAAGACCTATTTGCATTTTAGTTTTTCAAACGATTTAGTTCACGGGCATTAAGTGGAGATAGTAGCCAATGCAATGTCAACCACGCATCTTTATGTGACTTTGTGTTTTTACCATTGCAATGGTTAAAGAGAGGCTAAAGAGGTCAAGAACACGTAAGAATTATAAGAAATTTATTTCAAACCATAAATTATCTAAGTCACGTACATCAGATGGGTTTTCAGTACTACTGTTTATTCTAAGCTGTGCGCCTTTGTGCAACATTTGTTTTACATTAACCAAACATTAACATTTACCAAATAAAAATATCCTCTTATTGCTCAGCTTATCTCCAGCTATTTAGTCGATACAGCCGAGTTTGGAAGTTTTGTGGAAAATGCTATATGTTATGCAGAGACTTTGCCATTCCTCTTGCCAAAAATGACGCCCTGGTTTAGATGAATCTAAAAGTTTTTGTAGTTTTACGAGCAGCATTTGAATATTAACATTAGATGTGTCGCTCTAAAATTCCAGAAATTGGGCTACATCACATCACAGTTTGGATGGACATGATTGATAGTCTGTGTCTTTTCCGGACAGTTTATCCCATTCAGTGTCTGCGCCATCAGTGATATTGGTGGTAAAAATCAAGTATTCTCCAGCAGGTCCGTCATGAAGGAGATGTAGACGATAGCCAGGCGGAGAGTCTCGATGCGGGACAGCCTCTTCTCGTAGGCGAATGTTGGGACTTTTCTCCTCAGCTCATCAAACGCCTCGTTTAGGCTGAACATCCGCTTCCTCTCCCGCACGTTGGCCGCCTGCCGCTGGACCACAGTGATGATGCGCCTCCGTTTGGACCTGCCGGTGTGCCCATGGGCGCCGCGGGTGTAGTAACCCGGTGCACCCATCACCAGGTGCTCGGAGCGCCGGTCTGCAGGGTGCACACAGTTTCCCAAATCCCGGGTCCAGGGCGAGTCGTTCAACCGAGCCCGGTAGGTCGGACTGGGTGTGACATTATCCACCTGCTGTTTGGGCTTTTGTGGAAACTCCATCAGATTCATGTCACTGACAAAATCCATCAGCGCCGAGTCCACCAAGCGGCTTTGCGTCTCCATATTCAACTCCAGTCTCACAGAGAATATCGCGCTTTTATAGGTCTGCTATTCGGTGAAGCGCAAAAATCGATAACAATCAAAGCTTCAGTGACTGGCTTTGAAACTAAAATTGTTCAGAGGCCATAGCGGGGCGCTTAGTGGGAGAGCATCTCACCAGGTAAATCCAACCTTCTCCAGATCCGGTCAGAGCGCGACACGGTGAGATCCTATTTGGCTCAAGTCCAAGGGCCTTTCCCTGCTGTTTTAATAAGTCTCTATGCCATCTCGCAGCGCGACATCTTTCATGTCCCCTCTAGCTCTAAATTGAGTCCATTTCAGACGGTAGCCGACCGATGAGTGGGCTGAATCCGATGAGCAAGGCTTAAAAAGGCCCGGAGGAAGCTGTAGGGCCCAGCCATTTGATGTGCTGTCCTCCTGAAGGCCCTTAATGAGCTCCTGAAGAACGGAGGCTCTTGACAGAGGGTCATACAGTCTTGTTTGCACTTTTCCACTCTGCTTCAGAGGCTAAATAATGACACTTTTATCACTTAAACAGGCCAGGAGAAGACCAAATAGAACATTCCCTAACAGTCACTATACACCACAAGCTTTTCTGTTGCAAATTAAAGCAAATAGCTGTCCGTTCCCATGGCAGGACAATGTCCACACCACAAGACTGCTGAGAGGGCCAGTGGGTCTAACTGTGGGCCTGTGATGAGGGACTGTTTAGAGTTCAGCCTTTATAGGTCTAAATTTGTCATTGTTATTGTTGATGTTGATGTTGTTGTTGATGATGATGATGATGATGATGATGATGATGATGATGATGATGATGATGGTGGTGGTGGTGGTGACTTGGATGGTAAAGAACACTGATGCAGAAAACGGATAAATTAAACTTGTCCTGAACAACTTTTTCTTTTTAGGGAGTCCCACCGTAAAACATCCCCTCAGTGACTTCATTCATCAATTCAAATTTCAATAGTCTTCTTAAAATCATCCATAAGAAGCTTAAAAAGTGATGCATAATTATTCCAACCCCTCAAAATCAAAATAAAAATGAGCGTTGACTGTGTAGCAGGTGTTGTGGAGAAAGCAAAGTTCAGCTGTGCCTGTTTCAGCTGATAGGAACACTTTCTTACATTTTGCCCTTGTAATGACATGCAATATGCATAGATTGCCTCTAACAATAACTGACCACAATGTCTATTTTAAATGTTTCAGATTTTTTGCTGTCTGGTGGTTTTGCTGTCTGGTAGGTTGTCTGGTGGACATCAACTTCACACTTTTGCTGCTAAAAAGTAACAACCACCCCTCTCCTATTTCAAGCCTTCATCTAACCAGGCAAGTTGACGAAGAACATGATTTTATTTGCAGCTCTGGCTTTTAGGGGAGTAAGTGCAGGTGGGAGGGAGGGTTACATTTATGCACACATTCACACAGGGGAACCTTGCTCAAGGGCAACTCAGCTATTGTGGTTGAGGGAGAGTTTAGAGCATGTCCAAGACCTTCATACCAGGAACTTTCCAGTCACAACCTCACATCAGGCCGCCCTGAAAGTTGCTGAATTCAGCCGGTGCAGTGGTGGTGGTGGTGTTGGTTTTGAAGACCACTGATGACAAATCATTCCACAGGCATGAAAAGTCTAAATTCCAGGCTTGAATAATGACCATGACTGGACTGAACAAAAAAGATCATAATAACAGTGATACTTTACTGATCCTGAGAGGAAAAATGTTCTTTTTGTTTGCGTGTTCCAGGAGGTCAGAGGTCAGTGACTTGCTTGAGCACCCCAAAGCAGGACAGAAGCATACCTCTGAACACAAGCTTGTGCTGGAGTTGGCTTCAGACTCTTTAAAACTAATCCCCCATGCACACACTCACACAGCAAGGAACTTGGCTGATGTGTCACCGTTTTCTGACTAATTTTGGGCGGCTGGAGAGGCTGCGGTTGCATCCATGTTGTGGTCTTCTTGCGTAGCTACAAGTTTTGAACAGCATAAATTGTGTTTTTTAATTTCTTGATAATTCTACATTGATTCAATGAGCTAACACAGAATGTTCTCAAGTATTGTTTTTGAGACATTATACTGTAATTTTAAACAACTGATATATCCTCCACATCCACTTTGTACTTGCCAGTAGGAACTATAGTTCTTGTAAGAAAATCACATCAGGAGACAAGCAAGGAAGCATGTTAATCTGTTTTGTTGATGATAAAAAGTGCAGCCGTGGTTAGTTTTTCTTGTTGGCCATCCACACATAATTTACCTTAGCTCCATAGGAAATGAAAGGACATCCAGGTTGCTCATGTGTTGCTCACAGTGTGAACAGGAACTTAGGCTACCCATCGGACAGAAAACTGACCATACTGTTAT